>NW_015622967.1:515191-733433 GCF_000320785.1 Rhodotorula toruloides NP11
TCATAACAGCAGCACTCGCTATTAGCAGACAAGAGCGGGTGGGAGGAGGACAAGGCGGAGCAGGCGACTCGCCTTGAGCGTGAAGTCGCTTGCCCCGGTCACTGGCCTCAATTGACTCAACTTGTCAACGCTTGCAGGCCCCAATGAGCACATACTCAGAGGCACTGTGCTGCTAAAATTGCTCGCGTCACCCAAGCAGACTCACCGTGCGGCCCTCCGTGCTGACTGAGCTTGCTGCTGGACCCTTTCCTCATTGCCAGGTGCTGGTCCTTGTGCTGTCAACGTTCACCCACCCAGAGGACCCTTTATGCGTGCCCTACATTTGCTTGACAGGGTTCACTCCACCCTCCTCGCACAACTCCGGCTCGACTTCGGAAACTTGGTTTCATCAAAGGCAAGGATGGGGCTTGGGACGGGACTTTGCAAGTGCGGCAAGGCAGTGGAGACCCGCCAGTACTACCTCTTTAAGTGCTTGCTCTACACAGACAAGTGCCGGCATCTCCGGCGCGAGATTGCCTTGACAAACCCTAAGATGGACAAGATCTTCTCTCCTTGCCACTTCCAACCCTTGCTTTGTTCTAGTTTGGCTACCTACCACTTCCCACAGTTGTACACTCCTCTTCCTCTCATAGCTTAGGTAGTGCCCGGTGCCTCGCCCTGATCGGTGGCCCGGGTCTTTCCAGGCCTGATCGACTTTCAATGTGGAATCTATCCTATCCTGTCCTATCCTGTCCTATCCCACCACCTCGCTGAGACGGCTGAGTAAAGCTCCCTCAGTTGTCTTGCTTGCTTCAGCTTACGCAAGGACGCTAAGGGTGAGGCTGTCCCTGCTGACCTCAACTGTACTCTGCCATACCTGCACATTCAGCTGGAGCCAAACTGATATGCCCGCTCACCTCTATGACTCTTTCGGTCGCCTTGACTTTGCCTTTCTCACTTCTCTTGCCTTCGACTTGACTTGCTCAACTCTTCTCAAACAGACGCGGCTAGACAGGTTGCAGTGGAAATGATGAGGACAGATGTTGAACGATCGATCTAGCTGTAGACCCTTGCTCCTCTCTGCTCCTCTCTCCCTCCCTCTCTCTCTCTCTCTCTCTCTCTCTCTCTCTGTGTAGCACTCCCCTCTCTACTCACTCTCATTTCTGCAACCAAAGCCTGAATCAGTATTGATCGCTCTGTTTCAGTTGCCTGACATCAAACTACTGCGCCAGTTGCCTGTCCTCGCATTGCACTGAAGACGGTGCACCTTGCACAAATCCCCACTCTGGCCTTCTCCTTGGCAATGCTGCCCACCGCGCCACCCTCCTGAACTCGTCGCTTCAACCCACTCTCTTGTCCATCTGACAGAGCTGGACAAGAATGAGCAGCAAGAGTCAGAGAAACAGGCTTGAAGCAACGGTACGTATTGCTCATAACTTTGATCTTTGACCTTGATTTGGATGAGCAATGATCGATGCGGGCACGACGGGATGGACAGAAGGCCAGCAAGATGATGCAAAGGAAGAGCGAGCAACGAAAGCGATGGGTTGGCTGTTGAACGTTGAGCTCTCAAAACAGCACTGCTCCACGTCGTCCTTGCAAATAGATGCGGACCCTCTGCAAGGCGCACCGTCCTCAGCGCAATGCAAGGACAGGCGACTAGCGCAGTTGATGGCGGAAGAGTTGTAACGAGACCGATCGATACTGATTCGGGTCCTGTTCCAGAAGCGAGAGCGAGAGAGGAGGGGAGCGCTAAAGAGAAATGAAGAGAGAGCGACAAGGCAGCGAGGAGGCTACTGCAGCTAGATCAATTGCCCAACCTCTGTCCCATCGTTTCCACCGCTTCACTTGCTAACCGTGTCCGTTCAATAGTCAAGCGAGGCGAGCCGAAGGCAAGTGAGCGAGAAAAGGGCGAAGTCGAGGAAGCCGGAAGTGTAGAGTCGACGAGCGGGCGTAGCACCCTCGCTCTCGCTCCCCACAGATCGGCCATTTCCCTTCCATTCCGCCAAACCAATCAGACCTTGGACAAAAGGAGAGAGGATCGTTGCGCAGGGCCTACGGCAGCCTCTCGCAGTCACCTGCTGCATGGGAAAAAAAACATGCGCCCAATGTGGGGCTCGAACCCACGACCACCAGATTAAGAGTCTGGTGCTCTACCGACTGAGCTAACCGGGCTGAGTGACCGCTGAGGCCAGCTTAGCGTTTGTGTCCCCCTTGCGTAATCGCTCTAGAAACTCACAAACGTGCAAAGCGCCTCCAACAAACGTATGTAAAGTGCGCGAGCGGCAGGCGAAGCCGTCCAGACAGTCCATCTCTCCCTCTCAAACGAGCGCAGTCTCTGCCAGAGACACAAAGTGCGGCATTCAGGCTGCCGGGATGGCGGAGTCTGCCGGAAGGATAGAGAAGAAAAGAGATGGAACCGGATTCTACGACAATCCACACAACTCGGAGGACAGCAGGTCCCTACGCGGATCCGCGCGACACCTTGTCGAGAACTGCGGGCGCAAGACTTGATCAGCTGACGACCCTGCATACCCGAGGAAGGCCCAGGCATACCCTCGTCGTACGCAACCTCGGAAAAGTCGGTGCCCTGGATTTCGGAGGCAATGCCGACCAGCGCGCGGCGAAGGGCATCCTTGGAGCTCGCGTAAAGCATCTTGTCCTTGATCTTCGCCTCATCAGGGGACCTGAGGGGGCGAGCACATCAGCAGCTGGCTGGAGTGATGCCATGAGCTTCAAGAATCCAATCGACTTGCGACGCACCAAGCGTAGAAGCAGAGCTTGTTCCGCTTGCCCTCGCCCTTCTCGTACTCAAAGTCGTAGACGGCGTATCGCGGCGAGTTGGGAGGCAGGTCACCGACAAAGTCGTCGTACGACGCCGACTCTGACGACTTCTCAACCTGGATCTCCTTATTGTCGTCCGAGAGCTTGAAGACGATGTACTTGAGCTCTGGGCCGCGTACTCGTCAGCGTCCCTCCCTGAGCCAGCCATGACGGCGAAGTCTGCGAGCAACTCACTCTTGCCGAGCTTGAGAGTCTGGTAGGTCTCGAGGCACGACTGGTTGACGCTGACACCGGAAGACTGCGCAAGGCGAGACGAGGTCAGCGTCTCCTTCCGGCAATCTTATCCCGGTTCTGAACAGTATACAGTAACACAGACGCGGTCAGTACCGACGCGCTCCTTCAGAGCGCCCGGCAAGTGTTCTCCTCGCACACACCCCCACGTCGAGTCCTCGACACGCGACGGCGAGGTCGCGCCCCCTCCCGCCCTGCACGCCCGCGCGCCAATCTGCGGATGCTCAGGAATGGCGCGACAGTGTCGGAGTATGCGCAGGTTCTGAGACGGGGGTGAGCAGTGATTCGGGAGTCGGGTTTGATGACGCTGGCGAGCGATGGACGTGAAGCGAGCGGCTGTGGCGGGCGGGACGCGGGGCTTTGCGACTGTTCTGCGTCGACTTAGGGACTGGCACGACTCACCATCGTGACGCTAGCCGAGCTGTTTGAAGCAGACGAGGACAAGGAGAGGACCGACGCAGGAGGTTGACCGTCTGCCGCACACGCGAACGCTCGCATGGCTCGGAGGCTTACAGGTCTGCAGAGGCAGGTGTTCTCGCTCTACAAGCGGTCGCTCAGGATGGTACGCGCGAAGCCTGCCGTGCGTCGCTCACCTCCCTCTCCTCCTGCGAGTTTCATTCGATCAGCTCACCTTTCCATGCCCGCAGGACACCCGACCGGCCTGGTATCGATTTGTTTCGCATCAGTTCCGCGATCCCGAACTCGGCGGCGGTCTCAGGCGCAAGGACATCGCAGCGATCGAACACATGCTCCGTCGCGGCGAGAAGATGCTCGAGTCGTATGGCTCGCCAGGCGTCAAGAACGTCGTCTTGCCAGTGACAGCTGACTGGCCGCTCGGATGGGCTGCGAGGCGAACGAGGCGAGAGGAGCGGGACACATGAAGGACTTGACAACAGCAGGGAGGCAAGCGGGAGAGGATAACGCCGCTCATGTGCGTCCTCCGAGCTTTCGGCGTCGCCCAAGCAGAGACTGATGGTACAGCTCTTTCCCCAGTACGAGAATTCTCGCCCTCGTGCCCGCACGACGCCGGGTTCAGGCTGGTGCGATCGGGATCGGAGACGCCTGCGTAGGCGACTAGCCAGTGCCGCGCACCAAGCCCGCGTGCACGGATAGACGAAGACGGGAGCCAAATCCGAGGGTGCAGGTGAGGCGCAGCCGTAGTAAGGTGCACCTCGAACGAGACATTATTCGTCTACATTGCTACCAAGCCCTTCGCTCGTGTCGCAAGAGAACCTGTTCGAGAGCGCTTGACAGCTCGGCGTGCCTCGCTTCGCAACGCGTGAAGAGCGGAAAACTGCAAGGGCGGGTGTGGACCATCGTCAGCGACGATCTCGGCGCTGCCAGCCCTCCGAGCCGTCAAGGCAGGACACACCGGTTTTGCACCTGTCTTTCGAGGGACTCCAAGTGACGTGAGAGCGCCATAATCGCGCCTGTGCGAACTGGGGACCGCAAGTCCACTGCCGAGCTTGCGCAACATGCTTGCTAGGCCTGGCCCTTCGCAGGCGAAGTAGTCGTGTTGCCGCGACTGAGAATACTCTTCTTCTTGCAGCGACGCAGCCTGTAGAGAAGGATTGGCCTCCTCGTCCCGTTGTGGCTCGGTGACTGCCTGTTAAAGGGCGGCCCGGATCAGCAGTGTTGGCTGCGAGCGCTGGCCCAGACGCACGTCCGTATCCCGCTTCTGGTCCTTGAACGAGAGACCTGGCTGAATGACCGCCTGCAAGACCGGCATGAGGATGCGAGGGTACAAAAGGAGAAGCGGGCGGCACGGGCACGCACGCAATTGCTCTCTGATCGCATGCTTCGAAGCATGCAGATCGTGTTGTTCTTGCAGATCGGTCCCGAGCAGTCCTCGATCTTGCCGCCTCGGGACAGACGCACGTTGAAGAGCTGGAAGACCGTCCTGTCCCGCTCAAGATCCTCAGCATAAGCAGATCCACGATGCTTGTCCAGCCCAGGACGTACTCGTTGCGCTCGAACACCTCGGTGACCCGATGCCAGAAAGTGGCGTTCAAAGGAGCGTCGTCGGGAAAAGGTGGATCGAGGTACGACCCGTAGCTCCTCCGCGCCGAGTAGTAAGGCTGCCAGACTGGATCAATCTGGAAGGACGGTTCAGATTTGTTCGCTGTTTCGATCCGTGTGTTAATCTCTGAGAGAAGGGGTCGCGAGAGGGAACGCACCGTAGTGAGGAACAAAGTCGACGACCTCGTAGGTATCGGGATCCACATCGTAAACGCGGAAGACCGGGTTCCCGCTTGTCGGCGTGAGAGCGCCGGAAATGAACGCGATGCCATTGGCGGTCTCGGCGCGGCGGTCGGCGTAGTCCGGATAGGCGATCTCGAATTCGTCAACGTGGCTGCAAATCCAAGCCGTGAGCAGCGCCGAGGTCAATCAGAAGAGCGATGCAACCTGTGCCCGTAGAAGTGCGCCGCGATGGTGTTGTGGTAGCGCTGGAAAATCTGATTCGCGTAATTTGACTGATCTCGCATCGCATCGACCTTGCCGAAGGGCATGTGCCCGACTGCGTGACGCAAATCGTCAGCGCGCACCGCCGGAGGGGATATGCATGCTAGCGCCAAACGCACTGATCCATGCGCGTTGACCTGCTTGCTCGGCGAGATCCAGCTCATGCGCGAGCCACGTGAGAATTCCGTTCGGATCCCAGACGGGCTCGTCCGAGTCGTAGAGCCAGACTGTGGCGGCATGAGCGAGGTCAGCGGGTCCTTCAATGTTGCGCACGACCCGCAGCTGACAGTTCTGCTTGTACCTATCGAAGCGAGGTGGAATCAGCTCTGCATCTCGTTCAGGAGGGGCAGCGCCACACACCAGTAGTTCGTGTTAAGGGAGATGATCTTGAGATTCGTGCCGGGATGCACGCGCGAGTAGCAGCCGCTCATCTTCCTAACCTGGTCGGCGGCATCGCGCCCGATCCACTTGCGCCAGTCTCTCGCGGCAAGCTCGAAGACCCAGTCCGAATCGTGGGCTTGTGGCGACGTTGACCGAGGAAACGCGTTGACGGGGGCGACATCGCTAGCACGGCTCGGTCAGCGTGGTCTCTCGGAGACGCCGTGTGCCAAAACTCACTGGTTCCCAACGACCGGGTACGACGGGCTCTGCATGTCCTCGTCCCATCTCAACAAGTCGTCGCTGACATGCTGTGGTCACGTGAGTCACTTCCGTCCCGCAACTCTTGAGGTCTGCGCTGGACGCACCGCCTGATCAACCGCCCATACTGCGCTTTCCACCACGTCTCCCGTGAAGATCGTGAACGACTTGTTCGGCGCTAACCTGCGGATTGTTCGTCGATGAGCGGTGGGTAAGCCCGTCCCAGCCGGACGGCATGACCTACTTGTCGATTGCGCGAAACATGCTCTCAACGAGAGCTGGCGGAGCGTCGCACTGGATGCGATAGTTGAGTTGGGATCAACGGGAGGGATAAATCGAATACCTACCTTCTTGTGACCGAACTGTTTGGTCGCAATCGTCAGTGCCGATTCGAGCGCTATCTTCTGAAGCGACTCACTGGACCTGCCGGCACCTTGACCGCCTCCCCCAGACTCCCTGGCCCGTAGTTCCTACAGCAGATCACCTTTGAGCAATCGGCTGACGATCCTGGCTGTTGCGGAAGCAGGCGTCAGGCGGGACGAACAGCTCGCAGAGAGGGCGGTTCACTCGCTGTATAGCTTCGATCGACATGCACATCGCTGATATGAACGACCTGAAACGGCGACCGACCCTTCGAGCGCCAGATCTTCCTGGTACGCCGAGGAGGGTGGCCATTGAGCATCTCCGCTCCTGCGTCGACGGGCGGCTCTGTGAGGTTGACGGTGTGCGGGATCGTGTTCGGGAGGGGACAGAGCCCGAAGATTGTGGTGCAGAAGTTCTTTGCCGCTGGAGACGCGAGGCGGATTGAACGAAGGTCGTGAGCGAGGATTGGCGCCTGCGTACCGACGGCGCCAGCGCACACATCGGCGTCCTCGATCTGCGGAGCCTGCCGGTTAGCGACCCATTCAGGGCTAAAAGAAGCGAGCTACACGCGCCCCGAGCTTGGTGCAGAAGCCCACGAAAAGGTCGACGAAGGCGTCGTCTCCCAGCCTTGCCAGCGCTTGGAGGGGCGCCAGTAGCCCGATGCATGTCGCGCAAGATATGCTAGCTTCGACGTCGCCCATGAAGTCGTCGACGAAGCTTGCATAGACGCAGACCGCGAGGAGGAGTACGACGCTGAGAACGAGGAGTTGGGTACGAAGACTCCCCGGCCAGGCCGACTTGCGCCCGATGTCGACCGCCTCCGGGTTCTCAGCCGGTGGCGTGTGCGAGTCACTCACTGCACCGTAAGAGGCCAAGCTGCGAATGCTGCGCGGGCGCGAGGCGAAGCCGGACGACGAGGGCGAACGGAGCGGAGTGGATGCTGCAGTGTGTCGATCTGGCCGTCGTCCACCCGCGATGTCGTCCGCTAGAAGCCCGAACCGTTCTCCTGGCGTCTGGCACCGTCCCGCAACGGCGCCTGACGAGCCCATGCTTCAGAGCCGAAAGGAGGAGTGTGGGGAGGGGAGGGAGGCGGACGAAAGAGGCGTTCGAGGGCTGGTAGGGCGAGAAAGCGGGAGCCTTAGAGTCGAAACAGAGCCCTTCCTGTCCAGCAACAGTCTCAACGGGGACGAGGCCGTCGTTGGTCGGGGAAACCTCTTCATCGCTTCATCTCTCCTTCACTCACTCACCCGCTGTCGCCTTTGCCGGCACGGTGCAGTATGCTGTACGCTGCTACGACACAACAGGCTACCGCACAGCTGGGTGCGCTACGCTGCGCCTTCTTCGAGCCCTCGCAGGACTGCCTCGTCGTCAAGTGCGTCCGATCCCTCCACAATCCCGCTGTCCCCTCCCGCTGACTGTGTCCGAGGCGTGCTACAGCAAGCTGAACAGGCTCGAGTTCAGCTCCATCGAGGATGGCACGGTCAACCCTTTCCTCGAGGTTCCTCTGTTCTCGACCATCGCCTCGATGCAGAGCGTCCATTTACCGGCAAGTCCGCGCCCTCCCAGCGACTTCGCCCTTGCGTAGCTGCAGCTGAGACTTTGCTTGAACGTGGAACAGGGACAAGTGACCGCTAGCCTCGTCGTCCTGACAACTTGCCTCCGCCTCTTCGCCCTCGTCCACGATCCGTCCTCGCCCTACAACGTCAAGACTGTCTCCTCAGTTTCCGTCGCTGAACCGTTCGGCCGACTCGCTGAATACCAGGATATCTTGGTCGACCCCGCCAACCGCTGCCTCCTCGTTCACGCCTACGCCGGTCTCGTGCGCATCATACCCTTGTCCATCGGCAACACTCCCACGCAGCGTGGATCACGAACGGCGACCAGGCTTGCCGAATCATCGCACGAATCGCCTCTCGACTTGAGCCACAGCTACAACGTCCGACTCCCTATCCTCAACGTCGCCTCTCTCGCACTCGTCGCCTCATCCGCCAATGACTCTCCTACTCTTGCGGCAATTTACACCGAGCATACCGGCGCTCGCACGCTCTCTACGTTCGCGATCAGTCTCAAGGACAAGGACCTTTGCGAAGGCCCCATCGCCGCCTTCGCACTCGCCGATGCGGGCAGTGAACTCGCATTGCCGGTCAACGAGGCAGCTGCGCCCGGCATACTGGTCGCTGGCGAGGAGACGGTCACCTGGGTCAGCCTGGAAGAGCGGAACGGAGCTTCAACTGCGGCCTCGAAGGGCAAAGGGAGGGCTGCCAGTCAGCTGCTCGTCTCCTGCCGCCTGCCTGTAGCACGGATCACTGCGTGAGTGGCTACACGCGCCTTTTGCTGCTGTTAGGACCACTTGTTGACGGTCTTGCCGAGCAGATGGGCTTGGCGCGGCACCGACCGTCTCCTTCTCGGCGACATCTACGGCAAGCTCTTCGAGGTGAACCTGCGGCGGGGGGAAGACGGCGTTGTCAGCGGTATCTCCGCGCAGGATGTCGGAGACGTGAGTCTGCCTCGCCGTGAAGCTGAAGTGAGCTGATCTGGCGGCATTCTCAGGCGGCGTCAGCGAGTGCAATCGTGCCTCTCGACACGACAACTGTCTATCTCGCGTCGCGTTTCGGCGACCCCCAGATCGTGCGGTTCGTTTCGGCGGAAGATGAAGGCATGGCTGGGTCGGCAGAACTCGCCCTCGTCGACAGCTTCTCGAACATCGCGCCGATAGTCGATATCTGCGTCGTCAACGCACACGGACAGGCTGCGGTGAGCATTGCCCGCCGGATGAATGGAACGTTCAGCTGATGAGCTCGTTACTTGTAGAATTACGCCGTCACCTGTTCGGGCGCATACAAGACCGGATCCCTCCGTGTGATCCGCCGCGGGGTCGGATTGACCGAACTCGCAGCACTCGAAGCCGAGGGCGTCCAGCAGATCTGGTCGCTTACGCCGCTTGCGCCGTGCGTCAACCTCGATTCGAAAGGCTTTCGTTCGTTCCTGATCTTTTCGCCGTCAGCTCAACCGAGCAATTACTCGTCCTAGGTTTCTTCGACGAGACCCGCGTCTTCAAGCTGTCTGCGGGCGACCCTGCAGGAGTCGAGGCAGTTCAGATGGACGAGATGGATCTGCAGCTGTTTGCTTCGCCAGGTCTGACCATCTTTGCCGGTTGCGTCGGGTCGATGCTGGTCCGCGTGACGGCAGAGGCTGTCACCTACACGTCAGATCGCGGCGAGAAGAGTTGGAAGGCCATAAGCGCAGGGAAAATCACCGCCGCTGCTGCTGGAGGCGACCATCTCGTACTCGCGTTCGAAGGCGGCTTTTTGAAGCTCCTCACTGCGCAGAATGACATTTTCACGGAGTCGGGGTGAGTCAGGTCAGCCCAGTCAGGCGTGCACTCGTCATGGCTGGTCGGCAGATCTGGTCTGACATTTTGCACGTCAACAGCAATATCGCTTTCGAGCACGACATCGCATCGCTTTCCCTGTCCGAGACGTCCGCCGGCGCTTTTGCGGTCGTCGGGCTTTGGACGTCGCAGGCGGTCCATCTTGTTGGGATCCCCGATCTCGCCGTCTACGCCTCGCAAAAGATCGCGTCGACTTTCCTCATCCGATCCGCCGCACTTACCAACTTTGGCAACGGAGACTACGCGCTCTTCGTCGGTCTCGGCGACGGCACTCTCGCGAGTTATACGGTGGATCTCGCGGCGCACGCTGTCACCGACTCGACGGGGAAGATGATCGCTCTCGGCAGGCGGCCGCTCTTGCTCAGCGAGATCGGTCCCGAAGGCGCCAAGGTACTTCTCGCCGTCAGCGACCGCCCTACGGTCATCAGCAGAGCGCGCGATCGGCTCAACTACTCAAGCGTGACGATTACGGTGAGTCGAGCTCGTCCAGGCGCGAAGCACCCGCAGCTACGCTGACCATCTAATTGTGCAGGATGTCTCGTCTGTCGTCAACATCTCTCATCCCGCCTTGGGCGACTTGGTTGCCCTTGTCTCGCGCGAGGGCGTCCAAATCGGGCGGATGGATACGGTCCAGAAGGTCGACATTCGGACCGTCCCGTTGGCCGAGGACGAACCTCGCAGGATCGTCTACAATCCCGTCAGTCGCGAATTCTGCGTCGCATGCTCGAGGCGCGACGTCGACCGGCGCACAGGTCAGCAGGCCGTCACGAGCTTCGTGCGGCTTGTGTCGGAAGATTCGTTCGAGAGTGCGTCGGCGCAGGTCTGACACTACCTCTCCTCCACGCGACTGACGAGCTGCATCGTTCCGCAGCTTCAAGCGTCTTCGAGCTCGAGCGCGGGGAAGAGGCGCAAAGCCTCGCCCTCGTCGAAAGCCAGGACACGCGCTACTACGTCGTCGGCACGGTCAAGCTCGACTCAGCTACGCCGGAGCCGACAGACGGTCGCCTGGTCGTGATATCCGTTTCAGAAGCTGGAAACCCGCGTCAAGTCTCGACTGCCCGCCTCGGTGGCTGTCCATACGCTCTCGTCGCCTTGAGCGACGGATTGTTCGCGAGTGCAGTCAACTCGCAGGTAAGTCACGGTTGACGTTACTCGCGATCTATGGCTGACGACGACGCTTGCGCAGGTCGCCGTCTGGACCATCGACAGCGAGGGGGCGCTCGCTCTGAAGTCGACCTGGAGCGGAGCTTTCATCGCGTACACGCTGGCGCGCGCACCCGATGACACGCTCATCGTCGGAGATGCCCTTCGGTCGTTGACGGTCCTACGCTACATCGCCTCGCCGCAGCCGAGACTCCTCGAAGTCGCGAAGGACTACCGTTCGCGCTACATGGTCGGCGTCGACGACCTTGGTCGTGACTCGACAGGCGCAGATCGCTACATCGGCGCGGAGACGGACCTCAACCTGTTCGCCGTCTCGAGGCATCCGCAGCAAGCCGCCGGCAACCTCGCGAATGCTGCGACGCTGCAAGATGCCGGAGCCTTCCACCTCGGCGAGCTCGTAACGCGCTTCCGTACTGGTACGCTCGGGCATCAACACACTCTCGCTCGCTAATCTCTTCCCGAATGATTCGCTTGCCCCTCAGGCTCGCTTGGGGATTTGATTGGCGACACGAATACTAGCGTCGTACCGCGCCTCGTCTACAGCACGTCGGCGGGGACGATTGGCGCGATTGCTGATCTCGACGCCGCATCTTCTCGCATCCTTTCCGACCTGGAGAGGAACATGCGCGAGTTCGTCAAGGGTATCGGTGGACTCGAGCAGGAAGAGTGCGTCGCAGGAATCATTCATTCCGATGGCGCCATGCCTTGCTAACACTGCTTCCTCCAGGTACCGCGCATACAAGGCCGACAAGCTCAAGACGCCCTCAACCGGCTTCATCGACGGCGACTTTGTTCAGTCTTTCCTCGACCTCTCGAAGGATGTCCAGGAACAGGTCATGCAGGGCAAGAGCGAGCACGAGCGGCTCACGGTGGACAAGGCGGAGGTCGTTCGCCTGCTCGAGGAGGTCGCGAGGGTGCATTGAAGCGCTTGATGTAGCCTCTCCGTTTGTAGCATACTCCCCCTTTGTCATCCCATCATCGCACGCCGTTTCGACGCAGCCGCCCGTTCGCAAGAGCGCTTTTCAGCAAGAGTACGGCATCAATCTGCGCAGCTTTCTCCGCTCGGCCGTGTTTGCGTACGCCGTCTTGCCGAGCCTGTTCAACCGGGTGCTCGACATGTTGCCGTTGCTGTTGAGATGCGCCTTGCCCGAGTGAGCCTGTTCGAGCCAGAGAGAGGTCAGTTGGAGGGTCTGCGTCAAACGCGCAATGCAGGAGCGGACGCACTCGCTTGTACAAGCCGTTCGCGATCGCCTTGAACCGCTTTGCGGCCCCCTGATGCGTCTTCAGCTTGATGCGAGTGGGCTTGCGCATGAGCGAGGCGACTGTCGAGGCGGCAAAGGTGCGGCTGGGGACAGGGGAGCGAAGCGGGTCAGTCCGGTCGCCTTCTGCAAGCCCCAGCAATCGCAGCAAGACGGCAGACGCACACGCCTAGGGGACCGGCCGCATTGCTCGGGAGGGACGGGGAAAAGAGGCGAGTGAGCGAGCGCGAGGCGAAGGCGGCGGTGGCCCAGCTGCTGGCGGAGGGTGGCCGCGCTGCGATGCGTGCGAGTGCGCGGACTGGCTGCCAGGCGAGCATCGTCGTCGTTGTGGTCGCTGTCGACCGCGATGAGGCTCGCGGGCGAGGAGGAGAGTCGCCGGCTCTCTCTCACACCACCCTCAGCTGGACTCGCTTGGCTTGCGAGAGAGCACTGCGCACGCCAGCATGTCGGTCACGCTCAACCCGTCCAGCCAGCTCGGCTTCCAGCGTCAGTCTCGCCTCCTCCTCTCCTCCTCGCCGTCACCTCGCCCTGCCCCACCTCGAGACTCGCCGACACGCTCGGGCGGCCATGCGGCCATGCGCAGCTCAGTTCGAAGGACTTTGCCTCGTTGCCTTGCAGTCGCGGACCTGGACAATGGCGGTCGTTCTGACGCTCGCTCGCTCCGCCCCCGCAGGACCTCTCACGCAGCTCGTCAAGCGAACCCTCACCGTCTCGAACCACAACCAGTCGGCCGTCGCGTACAAGGTCAAGACTACCGCACCCAAGCAGTACTGCGTTCGCCCCAACTCGGGCAGGATCGAGCCGGGGGAGACGGTCGAGGTGCAGGGTGAGTTGCAAGGTCTCGATGCCGAACGCTTTCGCTGACTCGTCCCGCTGGTCCACAGTGCTCCTGCAGCCAATGAAGGAGGACCCGCCCGCCGGCGCCAAATGCCGCGACAAGTTCCTTATTCAGAGCGTCATCATCACTCCCGAACGCGAAAGCGCCGCACTTCCCGACCTTGTGAGTCTGTCAACTGAGCCTCCAAACGAACTCGTCGCTGAATGCTCTCTGTCGCAGTGGCAAGCCGTCGAGAAGGAGGAGAAGACGAGGACAGACGGCCAGTCGCAGATTTTCGAGCAGAAGATCCGCTGCACCTACCTTCCTGCCGCCGACTCGGATGCATCGCAGCCTATTCCTGAAGAGACAGTACGCGCCGCCTTTCTCCTCGCAAGCAGCCACTCGCTGACTCGCCTCCGTCCGTCGCAGGCATCGAGTGTCGACGCTTCCCGTGCAGGCCCGGACGCCTCGTTCGTCTCGACCTCCGCCCGCGCCCCTTCGCCTCCCCAGACTAGCGGAGAGCCAGCTTCCGCGGCTGTTGAGCCGCCCACGACCAGCACACCTCCTCCGGCAGCCGCTTCCGCTGGCGAAGGCACGCCTGCCTACCTCAACCCGGTCACTAGCAAGGCGCGAGATGCGGTCGCCGCTGCGGGAGGTGCAGTCGCTGGCGCTGCTTCAGCCGCTGGTCTGACCGGCGTTGCCTCCAAGATCGAGCAGAACACGCCCGCTCCCGCCTCTTCCGCCCGTTCCTCTCCTCCAGCCTCATCCACCCCTTCCTCCAACACCTCAGCCGACGAAGTCTCTCGCCTTCGCTCAGAACTCGCTTCCGCCAAGGCGGAAATCGAGCGCCTCAAAAAGCAGCTCGACGCGGCAGAAACGGCGAGCGCCACGCTGCGCAGCCGTGGAGCAGGCGCCGTTGACAAGAACACGGCGGGTGCGGGAACGAGTCAAGCGGTCGTCGAGATGAAGGGACAGGAGGGCGTGCCAGTCCAGGTGGTCGCTGGCATCGCCTTCGGCGTCTTCGTCGTCACTTGGTGCGTCCGCTTCCGCTGGCTTTGCAAGCCCTGCACACTGACGTCTGTGAGTGTTTGCAGGCTCTTCTTTTAGCACACTCTTGGTTCATCTCTTGACTATCTGCTGTATCGCTTTCGCTTTCTCCCCACCTCCTCAGAGATTCACGTGCCGCTTCATTACTCGTCGTCCGCTGTATCGCCTTTCACCTTCTTACTGCAGTTTGAAATCGATTCCTCGGTGCCGCTTACTCCCTCCGACGCGAATGTCCCGCTGCTCTGCCATCACCGGGCCCTCGCACTTACAGCGCACCTTGCTTTGCTAGCCCGTTCGCCCTAGTCAGATCGCAGCTCTCCTGGACCTCAAGCAGTCTTGCGATGTGGCACAATGTGAAAGAGCAGGCGTTCGCTCACAAGGTCGACGCTACGTCTCCTTCTACTTCTCCTTTCGCACCGCACCTGCTGGCAGCCGCAGGCATACTGATGTCTCAGCGTTTACCCTCAAGTAAGTATCATGTGTCTCGGCGCCGTTGACCGACGAAAGGAGGAGGAGCCACAGCGAAGCCTCGGTGCACTCACGCTCGCTATCGGTCGACCCATCCTGGCGAAACGACGCATATGCTCGAGAGACTCGCAATTGGTACAGAGAGAACGAGGAGTGGGCAGCGATACAAGCGGTCGTACAGCGTTCAAGCGTCCACCTGCATCTCATCGCCCGCTGACGCCGCAGAACCCTTCTTCTTCCTCCGCTCGGCGAGGTACTGCTTGATCTGCTCGCGCAGGTCGACAGCATCGGTGATGTCCTCCCACCTGAGCGGCTGACGATTGAACGGGTCGGTCGCGTCGGACAGGTAGTGCTGCTTGATCGTCGAGCGGTCGAGGATCGTGTGAGACGAGGGAAGGATGACGGGATCCTCCATAATCTCAAAGGTCAAGGGGTCTGCGATTGCAGCTGTCAGCGACCCGTCGATTCGAGGCGAAAGGAAGGCGGCGTACCGAGGAACTCGTCCGGAATCTCGCCCATCGCCTCATCCTCCTGCTCCGCCGCACGAATCGTCTCGACTTTGTCGACCATACGGCTGAGCTCATTCAGCTCCTCCTCCGTCTTGATCGCCGTCTTCGTCGCAATCCGCGACGCACGCTGGAAGAGCTCCTTGGAATAGCTCCTCCCGTCCTTGGCCACCGCCGACTGGAACTGCTCGTGCGAACCGAGATTGAGGAAGATCTGCAGGACGTCCGAGAGAAGCTCCTTCGGCCTGAACTTGTACTTCTCCGGCTCCTTGACCTTGAGCTCCTGGCAGCGGGGGCCGGCGAGAAGCTGGAGGTTCGCGTCGAGCATGGCAGCGAGCCTATCGACAATCTCGCGAGTGAGGAACGGCTGAGTCGTCTCCTGTGAGAAGAGCTTGAGGAGACGGAGGGACTCGTGGCCGAGGTCGAGGTCGGAGCGGACGGTCGACTCGTACTGGCGCAGGAGCTTCTCCTTCTCCTGGCGCTCGCTGGCCGGCTGCGCTTCCCAAGCGTTCTGATCGTCCATGGCCCGCTGCAGCTCGCCGATCTTGCCGAGGTGCACAAGCGCGTCGTCGAGGAGGTACGTCGTGTCGTTCATGAGGAGATTGACGAAGCGGACGTAGCGGTCGAAGTTGACCCTGACGAGCGAGAGCGGGAGTCAGTCCAGGCAGGCGAAGGAGGCGGAGCTGCACGCACTGGCTCTCGCGCTTCAACGCTTCGCGGTGCGTCGGATTGCTCCAGACGAGCTTGAAGAGTTGCGTGATGTAGTACCGAATGTTGAACTTGTCGTAGAACTGGGTATGTGAGCCGGTGATCTCGATTTCTGCACGGACTGGTCGTCAGCGTCGAGAAGAGCTTGGCGACACGATGCAGAAAGCTGACCGATGTAGGCGTGGATGAGGCAAGGCATGAGGTTCTTCAGCGCGAGCTGGTGGAAGTTGAGGACATCGCCGAGGCAGCCACGAGGTGACGTGTACGTCGGGCGCGAGAGGTAGTACATGATCTGCGACGCTACCAGTCAGCTAGAAAGGACGGAGGGAAGACGGAGAGACTCGCCTCGACGAACTGGCCCTTGAGGTAAGGGTTCTTCATGTACGGCGTCGAGAGGAAGACGAGCATGAACGACATTAGCTCGTCCTGCGACGACGTCTCGAGAACCTGCGGGGCGTATCTGCAGGTAGGTCGGTCAGCGCAGGAAAAATCTGGCGCTGATCTCGGCTCACTTTGACGTAAAGCTCAAGAACTCGGTGATGTCCTCGATGAGAAACTCGGGGAGCATGCGGAAGGCGAGCGGCGTCTCCGATGGCAGCGGCAAGCTGTCAAGCAAGCGGTTCATCAGTTGGACCCGCAGACGTGAAGATTTGCCGGCACGCACTCGATGCGGACGTGCGGATGTTGCGTCTTCGGGTCGACGAGGCGGACAAGCCATGCCATGACGAGGTTGGCGAAGCTAGCGCATTTGGCGAGATAGTCCGGGTCGAGAAGCTGGACTTCGTAAGCGAGGACGAAGCTGCGCCATTGCTCAATCTTCTTCTGCGATCGGCGAACTTGGTCAGACTTCGCAACGAGCACGAGACAAGCGTGCAGCGAACCTTGTAACGCTCGATGCCGGCTTTTGTGGCGGCTTCTTGGGGCGTCTGCGCGGAGTACAGGTCAGTACCGACGCCTGGATGATTGACAACGCAGACGCACTCCGCGCCAAGTAGAGTCCGCCTCCATGTCGTTCAGCTGCCGCTGCATGTGCGACACCTGCTGGCCGATGCCCTTGTGCTCCTTGATGGCGTGCATCGGGCCGAGGTGGAGGTACTGCGCGCAGAGGAAGAAGATGTCCGAGATAAAGTTGGGCGCGGGAGCTGCAAGACGCGTGTCGGCCGAGGCTATACCAAGATCATGCGGAAGAGACTGACCTGCTGCAGTCGAGTCCTTATTGTAGTACTCATCGCTCTCCTGCTTGTTCGCGTTGATCTTCGTATCCTCGGCGACATCGATACGAGACGACTGCTTGTAGTAGAGCGGGTCAATCTTGTCAATCTGCGAGAGAGAAGATCAGCGAGCGTAGGAGGGCGACACTTGCGGAGGCGGCGAACCTTGGAGAAACTCGCGTCCATGAAAGGCTCGGCAAAGCGAAGCAGAACGGCGTGCAGGTTAATGATGAAGCCCTCGGTCGAGACGGTGTTCGGGTCGACGCGCATTGCCGCTCGCTTTGCATTCAGGGCGGCGGCTTGACCCAGGTATGCGAGGACGGCTTCGCGAGCAACGGGCGATGAGCGGACGATGTTGTCGAAGATTCGGAAGAGGGAAGTCTGCGTGTCGGCCGTCGTCAGCTTGCTGACGGTGATGAGGCCGCTGATTGCAGTGAGGCTCTTCAACGGACCTGAACGCCGCGCAAAGTGCCTCTCAAGCTGGCTGATGCGCTGTCGATGTTGCCGCGCACCATCGTGCTCGGCTCGGGAAAGTAGGATTGGGGCAGAGATGGCTGCGAAGAGCATGCATCAGGATGGTTGAAGGGGAACATGGGAGAGAAGGACGCACCGCGCCGTCGGGGAAGGTGCTGAGACGCATAAGCGGGCCGAGCAAGCTCTTGTATTCGAGAACGGGCGCAGACGCGCCGGGCTCACTTGCGACGTTCCAGTTGCTGAACGTCGTGAGCGCCGTCGCGATCGGCTTGATCTCCGTCAAGTTCTGCACGGCCTGCAGGATATCCCTCCAGCCCACCGAGCCTGACCCAGGAGCGCCTCCCCCACCAATATCGAGCTTGTTGACGAGGAGATGCGCGTTCCACTTCGCAAAGAGCGGGCTGAGGATGTCCTCGATACCGCCTTCGAAGTCGTTGGCGGCCGAGGGGGTGAAGCGGAGCGCGAGGTCCGCGAAGACAGAGGGAATGTCGCCCACTTGAAGTTGAGCGGGCGGGATGGGAGTTGACGAAGGGATAAGGAGGGGTTCGAGTTCGAGGGCGCCGAGAGCTTTGCCGCTGGGTGAGCTCGGCGTCAGCGGGCTGCACGAGCACACACACACAAAGCTGAATCACCTGACATGGTCTTGAGGGAACATGGACGGATCCATCAAGACCAGACCGATGTACGAGACGAGCAGTCCCTTCAGCTGATTGAGCACATCAAGTCGCCGCTGCAATTCTTGCGGGTCCGAGTCCTGCGCGACTCAAGACGTCAGCGTTGGTCTGCGAGATCGTGTCCGTACTCTCACGCACCTTCTTCGCAACGACGCGCGATCGCTCCGTCCGCTCCCTCCGCCAACAACTTCCGAGATATTCGAACGACGTCTCGTTCGGAGGCAGCGCTGCGACGACCGTGATACGCTCTGGATCGTCGACAAGGTTCGAAGGCGAGAGTGAGAGGCGGGAGAGCATGAGACGGTCGCACAGGTCGGCGCGGAGCTTGTGCGGCCGCGAAGAGGCTGCCGAGAAACAATGAGCTTCCGCCAAGCTCGCGACCAGATTGAACTGCTCACTCGGTTCCTCCTCGTCAAGCTCGACGGCAACGTCCTTCAGGTATACGACCGACCAGCTGGACGCCTCTGCCGCTGCAACCTGGGAACGAGACAACAGGGTCAACAGTCTTACCCTCCGCGCGACACCGCTCAGCACGCACATCGAGCGTGACATTGAGAATCCTCCCAATAGATCCATGTTGCCACTCCTCGAACGACTCTGTGAAGCGAAGCGGTTGCGATTGCTGAGGGGTTGCGATCCTGGGCACTTTCGCGGGGGCGGCTGCAGAAGGGACGGGCTTGACCGGCTCGGGCCTTGCAGCGGGGACCTACCAGCGAATTGACAGTGTTAGTATCTCGCGGCCTGTGTAGCCCGCATGACGCAAGCACTGATGAGGATGAGGGAGGCTCACCGGTTGACGAGGCGTCGGTGCTGGCGGCCTGGCTATCGTGCCCGACGTCGATGCGATTGGCTCCTGCTGCTCAGCCGACTGGCGCTCGTGCTGCTGCAGTAGCTTGGCGAGCCGTTTGAGTCGGATCTGGGGACGCAAGTGGGGTGGTGAGCTTGCGCAGGAGTCGGCGAGAGCTGCGCCAATGACCACGCACCTTGTCTGCGTCGGAAGCGGGCGACGGTTCTGCCATCCTGCGCTCGAGCGGCTGGATGAGCGGACGAGGGTCGTGTGGGAGAAGTCGAAGGAGAGGTTCGCTTTCACGTCCACCTCGCTGCGCTCAGAGTGCTACGTGACTGTGCCAGGACGTGTCTGCTACGAGGACCATGCCAGCGAGCGCGGACCGACAACCATCCAACGCGACAGCAGACCGCCCTTTCGCCTCATCGTCCTCATCGTCCGCACCGACCTCGATGCTTCAGCGCGGACCGGTGCGCGAGCGGAATGTCGAAGACGAGATCGAACTTGTGGAGAATGGCACACATCCCCTTAATGGCGGCGCAAGAGAAGAAAAGACGGGCCTTGTGAGCGGGATTGTCGGCGAGCGGAGCATCGAGGCGGGAGGGGAGGGCGGCACACTCAGTACGCGAGATAAGCGGGCGCTAGCACTCTTGGTGGCTCTCTGTGCGTCTGTCTTCCAAGGCGGAAGCATACCTGGCCATGCTGACCCTTTCTCTCCTCGTCGCAGACCTCCTCCAAGGCATCCCCGTCGGTCTCGCGTTCGGCTCCATACCTTTCCTCCTTCGCTCCAAGCTCTCCTACTCGCAAATCGGCATCTTCACCTTGTGCACCTACCCCTATTCCCTCAAGCTTCTGTGGTCGCCCATCGTCGACTCGCTATTCTCCCCGAAACTCGGGAGGCGTAAGAGCTGGATCGTCCCAATCCAGACCATCGTCGGCATCCTCTTCTGGTGGCTCGGCAACAATGTCCAGCAGATGATGGAGGTGGTGCGTCAAGACCTTGACGCTTCAGCGCTCGACTTGCACTAACGACTCGCCCGTCACGCTCGCAGGAAGAACCAAACGTTCATCTCCTTACGGGTCTCTTCTTCACCCTCGTCTTCTTTGCCGCCACTCAAGGTGCGTAGCTCACCAGTGAGGCGAAAAAGCACGACTGACTGGCGTTCATTCCGCAGACATCGCTGTCGATGGTACGGAACCTCTGTCTCGAGCATTCGTCTGGGAACTCACGGTCCTCTCGCGCAGGCTGGGCTCTCACTCTCCTGTCGAAGGAGAATCTCTCGTACGCATCGACCGCCCAGACTATCGGCCTAAACACCGGCTATTTCCTCTCTTTCACCGTCTTCCTCGCTTTCAACTCGGTCGAGTTCAGGTGAGAGTGAACGATCTTCCCTAGACCGACATAGCAGCGGCTGACGCGCATTCCCCGCCAGCAACAAGTACTTTCGCTCTACCCCGCTCGAATATCCCCTCATCTCCCTCTCCGGCTACCTTCACTTCTGGGCCTTCGCTTTCATCGCCGTGACTGCTTACCTTGCCTTCTTCCAACCCGAGGTACGTCTTCTTCGCCGCAAGCGGTGCCCAAACTGACGCACCGAACCCAGGACCCCGTCACGGCGCAAGACCAGGACGACATGGATCTCAAAAAGGTCTACTCGATCATGGTCGAAATCTGCAAGCTCAAGCGTGAGTGCCCGGCCCACGCATGTCGACGCCGAGGCTGACGAGCCGTCGACAACTGCTGCGCAGACGTCCAGTCTTTCATGATCGTTCACCTCGTCACGAAACTAGGCACCGCGGCCAACGACGCCGCCACGTCGCTCAAGCTTCTCGAGAAAGGCCTGAAGAAGGAGGACCTTGCCCTCGCCGTCCTCATTGACTTTCCCTTCCAGATCCTCTTCGGCTACCTCGCCGCCAAGTGGAGCAAGGGGGAGAAGCCGCTGCGACCGGTGCGCCGTGCTCCATGACTTGTGGAGCCTGCGAAAACTAACTCGCGCGTCTCGCAGTGGCTGATCGCAATGTGGACCCGCCTAGGCTGGGCAGCCATTTCGATGCTCCTCATCTCGAACTTTCCGAAGGGCGACATCGGGACGTGGTACTTCCTGCTCGTCGTCGCATGCACCGTCGGCTCGAGCTTTTCGAGGTGCGTTTCCCGCGACTGCTGCAGTCAGTTCCGCGTTGAGCGCCTCGCCTCGCAGCACCGTCCAGTTCGTCGGCATCTCCGCCTTCCACACCCAGATCGCCGACCCTCTCATCGGCGGCACCTACATGACGGTGTGCCTGAAGCTTCCGTCGGCTCAGCGACATGAGCTGACAGTGGTTCCGCAGCTCTTGAACACGGTCAGCAATCTCGGCGGAACGTGGCCAAAGTTCTTCGTCCTCAAGGGCATCGACGCGTTCAGCGTGGCAGTCTGTCACGTCAAGGACGAAGGGCTGGATGTGATCGTCTCAAGTAAGTCTCGCATTTGGTCCGCGATCAGCTGCCCGCCAACGCTCGATCTCGCAGGTCGCGAATGTGTTTCCGACCACGGCAAAGCAGCATGCGCCGAGCTAGGCGGGACCTGTTTGACTGAGCGAGACGGGTACTACTGGGTCTCGACACTGTGCATTCTTGCCGGCGTCGCCGTCCTCGTCTCGTTCGTCCAGCCCATCGCGAGGCGATTGCAAGGTGCGTTTGGCGGTCCCCGTTCGGAGCGATTCCTGGACAACTCGCTGATGCTTTACCGTCTCCTAGCGCTCCCGCCTGCGGCATGGCGGGTGAAGAAGACGGACCGATAGAGGTAGCTGAATCGCGTAGCATTGCCTTCACGCTCACTCCGCAGCGCTCGAGGGGAGAGGCTGGGCAATCCAGAGAAGCCTAGCTATGCTACAATAGTCTGCGCTCTCGCTACTCAAGTCTTTGCGAGCTGCGCTTCGACGTAAACGCCACCTTGCCAACTATCGGCAAGAACGTGTCAGTACGCGCGCTGCAAGGCGCGGCAAGACGTAGCGACGCACGACTTGACTCGTTCTCCGCTGACAGCGCTGTACGTAGACGCCGCGGTGCCGACAATGCCTTCCGCTCCTGACAACACTGCGCCGTCAATCAGGCTGGGATACCACGGATCGAACCGCTCGGTCGTGTTGAAGCGGATCTGCAGGTGAAATAACGTGGGTCAACGAGGACGGAGCGAAGCGCAAAGGAGAAGAGTTACGTGATCTACGCCCTTCCAGCCATGACCCTCGAGTTCGTGCCAGAATGCTGAAGTCGGGTGCTCGTCAGAGGTGAAGACGACGGGATACTCCTCCGGCGTGAGCATGAAGCTCCGAGGCGCCGGCCAGGTCGAGGAAGCTGTCAGGACGCCGGACTCGAAGTCCTTGAGGCGCTTAGCGACCAGCTTCCGGACCTCGGCGACTTGTTCGACGAAGCTGGAGGACGAGATGGCTGCGTGAAAATAGGTCAGCCATCGCAACACTGAGGGAAAGCAGAGAACGCACAGCCATGCCCAGTCCGGAAGTCGGTACCTCGCCTGCAGGCTCGGGGTAGTCGGTTAGCAATCATCGGCACGTGACTATACAGAACTTAGTACACGTACACATGAACGGAGATGTAGGGTGGGATATCCTGCCCCTCTGGCACTTCAAGCAAGACCCGCAGATACTCCTGTGCCGCCGTCTGCACCTCGGGAAGGAAATGCAGGTGCTGGCCAACGTCCCCCCATGTGCTCGGCCATCGGGACTTGAGGTAGTACAGCGCATCCACACAGTGGACTTGCTCGTCAGGCGAACGAGGCGGGATGCTGGCCGGATCGAAAGCAGGTGAAGGTGCTTCCGGCAACTGTTCGACGCGGTTACGCTCGATCCAGCCTGCTTGACCGGTGCCATTTGCAAGGAAGGCGACAATGTCCTCGACCCGGACTGGCTGCCCGACTGGCGTCGAGAGGGTTTGCGGATCCGGGTACGAATAGTCGAGGCTGATACCGTATTCGCTGAGGAAGCGGGCGGGAGGTGGCAGGTACGGGGCCTTAGGACTGCTGTATGCGGCGTAGGTCCAGCAGGTGACCCGATCCGGTTCGACCGATGCGGCGGTGAGGTTGTGAGCCTTGAAGCGGTCGAGGGGGACGGCACGGAGGCCGGTGAGGTTGTAGAAGCGGGGCATGTCGTACATTCTGTCGATAGGACGATGGCTATGGCCCTTGAAATGCAGGGCGACGAAGGAGGGGCTGCACGAGAAGCGATGATCAGGCTCAGCACCGGGAAGAAGGGAAAGCGAGGCATCCGCACATCAGCGCGACAGCGCCGAGATCCTTCGCGGCCGATAACGCGTTGAGCTTGATCATGAGCTGATTCGCTGCAAGCAAAGACGTTCGGTACCCATCAGCGAGGGCGGCGGCGACGAGAACAGGGATTCCCTCACTCTGTCCGCCAAAGAAGTTCGAGAACAAGTACTGCTCGCCGGGGACGACCTGGTCCTTCCAGCTCTCTGGCGGTTGCTCCGGATGAAGCATGACCCGCGCGAGCATCTTCTCGTACCGCCCCCTCAACTGCGTCCGCTCGTCCACCTCCTCCGCCGGCCAGATACCCGCGAGCGTGGCCTTGGCTGCCGAAGTAGTATGTCGCCTCGTAGGCTCGTGCAGAGAACCGAAGAGGGCGAGGATCACCGCGGCTGCGGCAAGAGCGCCCCAGGAGCGGGACGAGAGAGCGAGACGTCGGCGTCGCGGCGAGGCTGTGGCCAAGTGCGTGGGCTGCGAGTCGGGTGCGGGTGCGACGGGAGCGTAGCTGTGGCTCATCCTTGCTGCGAGGACACGAGCAAGTAAAGGAGACCGCGAATGAGGGAGCGACGGAGCGGGAGCGGCGGGAGTTCCGGGACGATCAGTGAGCAGTCTCGACTCTCGATCGCTTGCAGCGCCTTCGCTCTTTGCCTGCTGCACTGCGCGCTCCTGCTCGTGCTTGGGCGAAGAGCAGTGTAGCTCGCAGAAGACTGCACCCGTCTCCGCGCCGACCCACACTCGCCCTATCCGAGCCGTCTTTACCCGTCCCACTCTGTCTCGTGCGGCGCACCCCCATGGCAACCTTACCCGACATGCAGCAGGCCAGCGGCGTCGCGATGAGCACCTATCGACGAGTCGCGACCGATCCCGACGACCCACTCGACGACCAGGACCCGTACTCTCGGCAGCGACACCCTCCTTCGTCTTCGCACTCCTCGCGCTGGACTTCGCAGAGATTCGTCTATTCGGCGGCGATGGTCATGCTGGCACTCGTCGCAGCAACGATTGTCGGTCTGCGGGAGGAACGGTACTTTCGGACGGCACACGGGCGGAACCAGGCGCGCGTGGTAGTCGGTCCGCGACGACTTGGGGGCCTATATCGCGGCTGTTCGTCGTCAGAATTCGTACGCGAGCTGCAGCTCGCACGGATCAAGGACGACGGGCCGTCACTGCACGTCAATTACACCTTGCCGGATAGCAACGAGCTTCCGCCTTGGCCCGGCTTCTCCTTCGCCATGCAGGCTTGCCCAGACCCGCACTTCTTCACCCGGCCCGAAGCATGTGACCTGCTCAAGAGTTATGGCAGTCTGTACATCGCCGGCGACTCGTTCATGCGGCACGTCTGGGATGCGCTCCTCCTCCTCCTCAGCGGTGCGTACAGTCGCCGCGAAACCCTGAGAAAGCCTCGCTAATGTCAAGTCGGATTGACAGGCGACTTGGCCGGTGCGGTCGGACGTGCCGATGCAAAGGCGGATTGTCGCGGCGAACACCTCTTCAACGACCGGGACCTCAAAAACTTCAGCAATACGACGCCGTGCCGGACAGGCATCTATGTCACGCTCGACCGGCTTTCCAGCTCACTATGCGACGGCGAAATGCCACGCGGCGGCCTCTCTAGCGCCTACTCCGAGTGCGTCCTCCAAGTTGCGCTCAAACCGCACGAATCCGCTCACCTTTACGCACCCGCCAGTTTCCCGACTTCACATTTCCTTTCCTTCCTCTCTTCTGCACCAGATGATGTTCGAAGACGGTCCCCTGTCCTCTTCTACGCAGGCGGCGTCCACTTCAACTACAACATCACCCGCACAAAGCTCAACTACGTCCAGCCCATCGCTGAGCTCAACCGCCTCTTTGGCCCCCGACTCGTTCCAGTATGGCACGGTAACCACGCTCCAGGCGACAACATCGCGGCACACTACTACCAAACTCAGGGTCGCGACAGCGTCAAGAAGTACAACCAGGATGTCGAGGACCTGCTTCAACAGTTTGGCTCCGAGGCGCCTGCTACCGAAGGAGCTTTCCGTATGTTGCACTTCTACAACGCGACAGAAGGAGGCGAGTCCGCGATTCCCTTCTTCCTCCTCTCGCTCGAGGCAGCTTCCGCTGACACTCGCTTCATTCGTTCGTCGCTGCCGAATCTTTCGACGGACAGGTGTGTCTCTGTGTCATTAAGGATGTGCAGAGCGACTGCACTTGCAGCTTGCCGCGACCTTTATTACTGACCCGCCTCCCTCTTCTCGTTCCTTGTTCCTCGTGCCGTTCTCCTCTTCGTTTCGTCCTCCTCTTCGTTCCGTCCTCCTTGCAGCACTACAGCTATCAGGTCAACATGGAGAAGGTTCATACGTTTCTCACATATCTAGACATCCTGTGGCAAGAAGCGGTAGAAGCAGGCGGACTAGACACGCAATGAACAGCGGATTTTTATCTCCTGACGAGAGTCAGCGCTCTTGGCGACACCGCTTCCGAATTCAGCTTTGAGTGGCGTGAGCGCGCCGAGAGTTAAGCGGTGTCGGTAGCTTCGGGAGCGTCCCCGCCGGACGCATGACAATATCCTTCGTCACCGACTGGAACTTGTCGCATTCTCAGGACAGAGCATTCTTCAGACTTCATGGAGAGAGCGGCAAGAGCGTAACGTCAGCTTCGCAAGCTTTGTACGAGACCGAGGAACCGGCAAACGTACCAACGCTCAGCTTGACATCGACATTACCCTTGAACGCCCTCGAGTACGGGCAGAGCTCATGCGCCTCTTCGACGAGCTTGTGAATCTGTTCGTCCGACAAGCCGACCTCCTTGAGGGGCGCCGAGTGGACCTTGAGGTTGACGGCGAGGAAGAAGCCCTGTGAAACGGCTCACGCAACCGTGAGTCGCCGTTCTCATAGCCTCGACAGGCCACGCTCAGCGCATACAACGCGTTTGCCCACGCACCGGAGTCTTCTCGTCGGCGTCCTTGCCAATGGTGACCTCGGTATCGACCTTTGCCGACTTGGGGAGCGGCTTGGCGTCCTTGTGCAAGTTACCGTGCGTGGCGGCCAGCGCAGAAAGGAAGCAAGTACCGTAGCCGGCAGCGAGGAGGACCTCGGGGTTCAGCTGCTTGCCGGCGCCGCCCAACTGGGGGAGGGAGAGGAAGAGGAAGTCAGCTCAGTTGTCAGTCGTCCAGGGACCGCCTGCGCACCTCCTTCTGCAAGTCCATCTTGAACTCGGCTCCCTGGTCCGTCTTGACATGGCCAGCCGCGCGAGAACCGGAGGACGTTGCGTGCGAGGTCGAGATCGGGGCGAGGTTGACGTACGTGCGGCGGGTCGCGAAAGCGGCAGAGCGAGCAGGGGCGACAGTGCGAGCGATGGCCGAGCGAAGCATCCTGTCCTGAGCTGTGCGAGGAAGAGGGAGGAGAACGGGAAGTCCCCACTTCCCGAGCAACACCTTGACCAGCGACAGCGTCCTCGCACAACTCTGCTGGGCTTTGCACTCGCTCCGAAGGCAGTTTGATTTGCTCTGCTTGCTCTGCATGCGCCAGCGAACCGTCGAGACTCGGTACCGAAGACAAACTCGACCCTTCGACCCTTCGACTGATGAAGAGGTGCAGCGGACCACACAACTTGGGGAGGGGGTTTGGTCAGGTCTTGAGGAGACCAGGAAGGCCAGAACTCTGGATTGAGTCCTTGGGCAGCCAGCCAGACATCTCAGCCGGCAGACATACCCCTCCCTCCTCTTCTCACCGACTCTTCGTCTTCCTTTCCTTCGTCACGACGTGAATTTGCGGTCTCGCAGTCACAGCGCGACGAAGCGTCGGCAGTCATTACAATCCATCATTCGCCGATCCCTCACGACGATAACGGCAGCATCGCTCGTTCTCACCATCAGTGTGAAGACTGCCATTTCGCTGCTAGGCACTGAGTTTGCTGTCCGACCGAGTCGGCAAAGGAGGTTGCTGCTGGTGGGATTGAGCCAGAACTGGTCAGGCCGCCGAACCGCCATGATCCTGCGGGCTTCCTCCGTTCGGGAAGATCACTGCGATCCCTCAGCTTACCGAGGCTCTGTGTGCTGCGCAGCGACACTTACGCTTCACACACATCTCTGTGCTCAAAGTCCAGCCGCCGCGCCGACGACTCGACAAGGCTGTACCGCTGTGGGCGATCCGGTGCTCGCTTCGGGATTTCTCGCGACTCCCGCTTCGCTGCTGTCCGCGCTGATATTTCGACACTGCTTAGCGACGCAGGACAGCCCTCCACAAACAACGACCCGCCTTCCAAGCCGTTTCGAGCTGGTTGAATTCGGCGGAGCAGGACTATTCGCGAGTCGTCCGGTTCGCCGTAGTCTGATCGAGACCAAGACGTTGCGTAGACGCTTCTGCCATTGCCAGCACCCCGAGCTTGACCTGATAACAACTGTTAATCGCATTGGTCGAGGCTTGCGAGAGCGAGCGGGGGCCGCACCTCCGCCCACGACTGCTCACACGCTGCCGCACCGCTAGACTCTGCTAGACTCGCCTCGAAACAGCCGCATCCAGCACTCGCACGCCCGCCAGACCCGAGCGAACCCCTCGCGCCAGCTCGAGCTCACCCCACACCGACCGCCTCTCCTCCCCCAGCGACAATGGGCCAAACTCTGTCGGAACCCGTCGTAGAGAAGCACTCGCACCAGGGAGAAGACTCGCGGTGCGTACAGATCCATTCCGTACCCCAGGCGAAGTTTTCGCGCGCGGCGAGACTCGTTGGCCGGTCCGTTTAAGGCGAGCTTGCGAAGGGCGAACAAGCGTCGCGTTGGCCGGCGGTGGATACGAAGGCGGTCGCGAACTTGTGTTTCACCCTGTTGGCAGCACTGCAGACCTGCACTGGAGCGCCTGTCGACCTCGAGCACACCTCATTCGCCGGCTGCGGTGTCGGATAACCAGCTGACTGTCCTCGTCTCGTCTCTCTCGCGACAATGCAGGCTAGCATGGGCAGTCAGCGAGATGCAGGGATGGCGTCTGAGTGCGTTCCGTTCTCTCGGATCCTCTCAGCCCTGGTTTTCTAGCCGCCTGGACGGGTTGTCCGGATGATCGCCCGCTTCTCCTTGCTGACCTTCGTGCGGCTACTTTTGTGTCCGTCTGAACAGCCATGGAGGATGCGCACGCGGGGATCCTTTCGCTTGGAGACGAGCTCAACGGCAAGAAGACGTCGTTCTTTGCGGTCTATGATGGGCATGGCGGTACGTCGCGCGTGCCTCGTTCTTCCTCGACGTTTGGCTGACGGTGGGAGCTTTTCGTAGGCTCAACGGTCGCGAAGTTTGCGGGCGACACGGTGCATGGACGATTGGCGGCGAACGACTACTTCAAGAAGCGGGATTGGGAGGCGAGCTTGAAGCGGGCGTACTTGGAGACGGACGAGGATTTGCGGGCGAGTAAGTGCTCAACACTTCCAGGAGAGACCGCTGCCGGCAGAACGTTTCGCCTGACTCGTACGTTGCGCGCAGATCCCGACTTCCGAGGCGACCCTTCAGGCTGCACGGCCGTGTCGACGATCATTACGCCAGAGCTCAATATCATCTGCGTGCGTCTCCATGTGCAGTCTTCAACTGAGGACCACGTCTGACATTCACTCGCTCGTTACAGGCCAACGCAGGCGACTCTCGTGCCGTGATGTCTGTCGGCGGCGAAGCCAAGCCTCTCTCGTTCGACCACAAGCCCACAAGCCAGGGCGAGACCTCTCGCATCGTCGCTGCCGGCGGCTTTGTCGAGTTCGGCCGAGTGAACGGCAACCTCGCCCTCTCGCGCGCTCTTGGCGACTTCGACTTCAAGCAGAACTCGAATCTCGACCCGGAGCAGCAGATCGTCACCGCTGACCCCGACATCACCGTGCACGAGGCGACTCCCGAAGACGAGTTTGTCGTTCTCGCTTGCGACGGTGAGTTTCGCTTTCCAGCCATCCCTCGTTTCGGATTGTGCTCACCCCCGCCTTTGGTCGCTTTCGCAGGCATCTGGGACGTCCTCACCTCGCAGCAAGTCATCGACTACGTCCGCCTCGCCATCTCGCAGGAAAAGCCGCTACAGACCATCTGCGAAGAGCTCCTCGACCGGTGCCTCGCGCCCGATTCCGACTGGGGCGGCGTAGGATGCGACAACATGACGATGATGGTCGTCGCTCTCCTCGGCGACCGGACAAAGGACGAGTGGTACGCGTGGGTCAAGGGCCGCGTCGAGCGAGGCGAGCCTTACGCGACGCCGAAGGAGTTTGTCGAGCCGTTCGGACAAGGCGGGAACGGTCCTCGCGGCGCCTTGATGGGCGGTCAGGCCGGTGGCGCGGCGGGCGGCGTTCCTGGCGGTATCCTCGGCGGCGCCCTCCGAGTCGGTTCGACGGACGGCGGCATCTCGCTTTCGTTCCCTGGCAGCGGCGGCGCAGGCGAGGACGACAGCGAGGACGAGGGCGAGCTTGACTTGCCCGCGATCCAGGCGGCATTGCGGGCGCGCATGGCCGAGCTCGAGCGCGAGGAGGCGATGGAGGGCGAGGATGGCGAGATCTCCGGTCCAGCGCAGGGGGCGTCGATCACCGACGACGCCGACATGGACGATGTCGAGGACAAGCGTATCGAGGATGTCAGCGAGACCGAAGGCTCGACGACGCCAAAGGAGGACGCTCTTCACGCAGCGACTTCCGGCGCCAGCCTGTAGCCGACTGCTCCCTTCGACTTGCCGCCTTTCTGTCACAATATACCCTCCGTGTATACCTCGCCTCCGTCTCTTTCCCATGCTCGCGCTCGCTCTCTCGCTCTCGTTGTCGCCCCGGTAGCAAACCCTCAGCATATCACAAGTCCCGTTGCAGCTCGCCATCCTGCTCATAGACCTCGATGCAATCGCTCAGCAGCCTGTAACTCGTGTGCAAACAGCAAAAGCGACTCGCAGGCGAAGAAGTTGGAATGACGAGTTGCAACAAGACGGCGAGCTATGCTGAGCGAAACGACAGGAACTAACTATGTTACAACAAGAGAACGAAAAGCCTGACCTGAGCCCGACCCTTCAAACGCCCATGAGCTCCGGCCAGAGTGCCCGCGCATCCGCCGCGCGCTTGGTCGCGTGCTTTTGTAGCCGAGCCTGCGCCTGCTCGAACGTCTCGATCGTTGTTGCGCCGCCATGCCCGTAGAAAGGCTTGTAAGGCTGCGGCTCGAATTCGGCAAAGATGTCGGCGACGTCGGGTGCGGGCTGTTGAGTCGGCATAGGAGGAGTGACGGGACCGTTGGAGGAGGACGACCTTGACGAGGTGGTGGGCGGCGAGTCCTCGTACGCGAAATCTTTCGCCGAAGGAATGATCTCGTTGTACCAGCCTTCGCCGCCGCCACGAGCCATGCCGCCGGGCAGTCGGCGAAGGATCTCCCGCCCCGATCGGATGCGCTGCAGCAGGTCGCGGTTCTCGGCCTCGCGGTCTTCGACGACGCCGAGTCCTCCGACTGCAGGACGGCCGACTCATCAGCGAGTTCGGGATAGGAAGGCAGAGAAAGGGGCGGACTCACGGAACGACTTGAACGGGTCGACCTGCTCGAGCGCCTCTTCCGTCTTCTTCTCAAGGTAGCTCAACGTCCGACTCAGGATCAAAAGCGGGAAGCTCGACAGTCGGCCGAGGTCGGCGATGAGGAGGGCCGACTCGGAGAACGGGTCGTCGTTCTTGTTGTTCAGCAAGGCGCGAATGACAGAGAGGAAGGGCGCGGTGGGAGAGAGGGCAAAGAGCATGTGTCGGCGCCATTCGTCGGCTGTCTTGGCGCTCCATGCTCGCTCAGCGGCTGGGAGGTCGATGTCGAGGTCGCCCAGCGAGAGGAGCTGATTCGTCTTCGTCGCGGCGGCGTGCTCGAGGTCGGTGAGGAAGACGATGAAGGCGACCCTGTGATGAACCAGGACAGTGTCAGCGCAAGCTTTCGGACGGGCAGGCGAGAGACCCGAACGCACCTCCGCCAAGTCTCGACCTTGACCCAATCTCGCCACGCCTTTTCGAGCTCTTCGCCCTGCATGTCCTCTCTCGGCGGCGAAACGCTCGCCTCGCGAACTTTGGTCGGCAAGTCGAGCGCACGCAACATGTAGACGAGGGCCGAGTGGAAGGAGTGCGAGAGCAATCGTTCTGCCGAGGGTGAGTCAAGTTAGGAACGGCATCGAGAGTTGACAGCGGAGAAGATCAACGCACGCTGCTCGTCGCGGTGAAAGAGGCCGAGAAGCTGGTAAAGCAGCATCGACTGGAGCGACGCAAACTTCTGATCCCACGTCTTGCTCTTCTCCTGAAAGCCTGCGCGCGCAAACATCGTTAGCACCGACCATCTAAAGCTGGATGTAGGCAGGGCGAATGCACCTCGAACGAGGAAGACCCTCTTCTCGACGAGCATCTCGTTGCTGAAGCTCTGACCATCGCGCTCGTACGCTCCGCCAGCAACCGTCAAGGCGAAAGCCGTATGGACCTCCATCTCGTTGAGAACGACCGAAGGGGCGTGGACGATCGGCATGGCGGGAAGGAGGCGTTCTGTCGCTTTTTTCGCGTAGCCTGAGAGGACGGGGAGAGGCGGGACGTGCCAAGGGTAGAGGTCTGCGCACGAACTTATCAGTAACGGTTCACGAACCTCAAGAGGAAGAGCGCCCACGCACAACCGAGGCAAAACTTCTGTTCGGGCATCCAGAACCGCTTCTCCTCCTCGTATACCGTCGGCGCCTTGAACATCCAATCCGGGAAGAGACTCGGTTCCGTTGGGAAGCCCAGATCGAGCGCCGTGATCCCACCCACACCGCCCTTGTTGAAGTACTCAGCCAGCGCCTGAGCAGCCGGAGTCTCCTCAAGCTTGTTATGTGGCGTGACAGCCGGTCCGGCATACGGCGCCGAGACGAGAACACCATTCGCTGCCCCGCCCGCGGTTGTCGTGCCGAAAACGCTCGACAGAGCCCAGTCATGCGCGTCTCCTCCCGGGCTCACTCCTCCCGCTCCTTCTCCACGACCTTGCACCGCTTCGTGCTGACCATGCGCATTCGTCGCTGGATGCCACGCCATCCCTCCCGCCGCCGCAGTCGAGACAGGCGGCGTCGCGCCGCTCATTCCGAGCGGTGAGCGCATCAAGTCCCGCAAGACCTCGCTCGCGAGGACTTCGTCGCGAGTGAACGAGCCGGTGCGCGAGAGGCCTGGCGCGAGGGTGTCGTGCGAGAGCGAGCCAGATTTGAAGGCGGAGGTCGAGGACGTCGTGGGCGTGGTTGTTGCAGAGTGAGGGTGCGAAGAAGTCGACGGTGCGGAAGGAACGGCGGAGGAGGTGGAGGGATGAGGCGGATGTGCGGACATCATGCCAAGCATGGGATACGAGGGCGCGGGTGGGAGGCTCGCATCGGTCGCGAAGGGTGTCTGGGGAGAGTTACTCGACAGCGTCAAGTTGGACGAGTTGGAGAAGGTCGAGAAGGGGGAGGGGCCGTTCTCGGGCGACGGAGCGGTCCCATCGCCCGAGGCGATCGAGAAGGACGAATGCATGCCTGTGGCGGGAGCAAGGCCGTACATCGGGTGATCGGGCATTGGCATCGACATGTGGGCGTAGTAGGACGGCGGAGGAGTCGGGAGAAGGGGATTGTTCGAGGGATGAGGCATGGCGGTAGTAGCGGACGAGCTCGCGTAGGGCATCTCGTAAGTCGTCCTGGGCGGCTCAGGCGGAGCACGCGCTCCAGCACTCCCTGTCGAGTTGGATGCAGCCGAGTTGCGCCTGGTAGGAGGCGAGGCGCCGGCACTCGTCTCGCCTCGTCGTGCTTTCGCCTCGGCGCACGTCTTGTAGTGTCGGCGGAGCAAGTCGCTGAGCGGCACGGAAACCGTCAGCTTACAAGCTCTGCATGACTGAGCAAGGTCGCACACACCTGCGGCTGAAGGCATGGTCGCAGAACTCGCACTGGAACGGCTTCTCCTTGCTGTGCTTCGAGCGGTAGTGCCGGGCCATGTACTGCGCGACGTGCAGGCTCCCGGTCAGTACCAGCCCTTGCATTCGCTGAGCGACTCTGCACCCACCTCCTTGCGCGAGAACGTCTTGTCGCAGTCGGGGCAGGGGAAGGTCTGCCCGCTGGCGGAGCCTCGGGCGGCAGGCATCGTGGCGGCGACTTGTCAAATCGTGTGCTGCGTAGAAGGTCTGTGTCAGTTCCTTGCTCTGCGAGAGCACAGCTCTCGCACGCACTTCGAATTGTACTGTCGAGTCGGCGCGAGCAAAGTCAGGCGGGGTCGGCGACCGTCCAACCGCTTGGGCGAGGGTCGAAGGGTGTGGTGGAGGGTCGCAAACTTCGGCCGACTGCCGTGTGTCCTCCTACGAACTCCCGCTCGGCCCGCAGGTCGTGTTCGACGAGTTGATGAGGGGGTGGAGGTGGGCGATGGAGGGGAACGAGTCGAGCTGGAGGGGAAGGGGCGGGCTGGTGATCTCGTAGATGGTCAAGTACGAGCAGCAGTGCTTTTTCAGCGACACCCAAAAGCACTCCAAGCGACTTGAGCTGAGCGGGAGGAGCCGACCTCCACCTCGTCTCTCCTCGTCTGACCACTCACTCGCACTCGCCCTGCTGGACTCCTGACACGCTGAAGGCGATTCACTTGACAGCTTTGACTCGCTCGCGGGCGCCGCCCACTTGCCGCCTGCCTTCTGCCACACTCGGTCGCCTCCTGCCACTCGTCCGAACCTCTCCCGCTTCCTCCTCGACGCTGCCGACTGGAAGATCAGTACACAGTATGGCGACAGCTCCTCTCCTTGCGTCCCAGACGAGCTTCTACAAGCGACCGCTACCCGAGACGTGTATCGCCTTCAACTCCCCCGAGGGGAAGCGCCTTTTCGCGAAAGCGTTAGCTGAAGGGAATATGGAGTCGTACTTCTTGCTCGCGGTGAGTGCAACGATCCGCAGACTTGTGGCGCGAAGGTTACCCGCTGACCCGGCTCTCACGCGGCCTCTCGCCAGCCTCAAATGGTTACGCAGAACGAGCCCGCATACTGTGCCCTCGGCACGCTCGTCCAGATCCTCAACAGTCTCGAAGTGGACCCGCAGCGGAAGTGGAAGGGTGGCTGGCGATGGTGTGAGTCTGTCGCTGCCCAGCTCGTCTCGGCGACTTCTGGCTGATTCCGTCTTCGCTGGGAACGCCTTTTAACCTTGGCAGACGATCAAAGTGCGTTCACGCATACCGGTCGTGCCTCCAGCTCGTCGACTGAAGCTACGAGCTTCGCGCAGACATGCTCGACTGCTGCCGTCCCTTGACCGACATCGCTGTCGACGGCCTCACCCTCCCCGAATTCGCCTGCCTCGCACGCTGCAACGGCCTCCGCGCACGCATCGCGCAACCCGTTCTCGACTCGTCGCCTGCACAGCGCGAAGAAGCGCTCGCCAGCTTTCGACGAGATCTGAAGGACGTCTCGAGGGGAAAGGGGATCATGGCGTTCTCGTATTCGAGGAGAACTCTTGGGCAAACAGGAGACGGTCACTTTAGCCCTATCGGAGCGCTGTGCGAGGAGGAGGATATGGTGTTGATTCTTGACGTTGCGCGCTTCAAGTGCGTCAGCTGACCCTTTCCAACGTTAACGACGCTGATGCGCTGCGCTCCGCAGGTACCCTTCGTACTGGATTCCTGCCTCGCTTGCATACGAGTCGATGCTGCCGCTCGACAAGGCAACGGGTCAACCACGCGGTTATGCCGTCCTTGAAGTTGCAGGAGCCGAGCCAGGTTCACTCGACGCGCCGCTCTCGCTCGCTGTCGTCACGCTCAACAAGGTACATGGCCTCCTCTCCGAGCCCTATGAAGGAAAGTAATAACCTCTTCCCGCGCAGTCGTCGTGGGCCGCCCTCAACAACTCGCTCTCCCTCCTCCTTCTCGCGCAGACCAAGCAACATACGCCGCTTTCCGACTTCGTGACAAACTTCGTCTCGCACCTCGTCAAGCTACCTACTCTACCCTTCGCTGCTCGACCGACGAATTCAGCGCAAACCTCTCTACCGCCCCTCCTCGACCAACTCTCAACAACCCGCCTCGCCCAACTCGTACCCTTCGCTAGCGCACCCAACCCCTCTTCTGTGCTCCTCAACATCGTCTTCGCCCTCGCGCTCCTCTCACCGCGCTCGTCCCTCTCGTCGCTCATCCCGCCCAACCTGGCGGACGAACTTGCGACGCTTGCGCAGGAAGCGACGAGCACGGTCGAGGGGTTGCGAGAGGAGGTCGAGAACGCGACGAAGCAGCTTGGGGCGTTGGGCGAGTGCTGTCGAAGCGAGGAAGGGAATCAGGCAGTGTGCAAGTGTGCGGGCCCAGACAAGCAGGTCGAGGTGGATTGAGTGGATGGCAGTCGCACAAGCCAGGATCGCAGACATGCATAGCTATGCGTCACAGCAATCCGGACTGAACAAGCGAGCGATGCGCGGGACTTTCCAGAGCCGAGGAAAGCGAATGAACTGCAGAGGGAAATCTATCTAATCTAGTCGTACAATGCCTAATCAAAGAACGCCTCTGACATTGCGGCCTCCCTCGCCACACCCTTCTCGTCCAGCATGTACGTCTCGTGCTTGTGTAGGACGCCACGCAGAGCCTGCACGAGCGTGCTCATGCTGGACGAGCCCGTCCCGACAAAGATGTCTGCCTGACTGAGCATGGCGACGTCCGTATAGACCGAGAGGAAGAGGTCGAACTGTTTGCCTCGGAATCCGTCGTACCAGAACCCAGACTTTGGACGGAGCGTGTCTTGGAGGGAGAAGCGGAGGAGCGGGTATTCGCTCGTCTCGCGCTCGACGACCTCTGCATCGTCCGTCGCGAGAAAGACGTCGCGGATGCCCGAGGCGCGACCGCGCCGCTCGACCTCGTCCATGTAGGACGTGAAGTTGACGAGGGTCGCCTCGAGCTTCTTGTCTCCATGCCGGACGTGCGCGCCGATGTAGCGCGCGAGTTTCGAGCCCCCATTCGAATGTTCTTCAACGCCTTCACGTACGCGACGAGTCGGGTTGAGGAGGAGGAGGCCGGTAAGGGACGCGCGGACGTCGTAGCCGTTCTTGCGCAGGAAGTCGTAGTAGGTGCCGTCGAAGCCGGCTGGGTTGGGCCACTCGAGCAGCCATACGGGGTCGCTGGCGTCGCGCGAGGCTGGGTCGAGCTGGCGCGGGCCTTGCTTGGCCTTGGGCGGGTCGAGGACGGGTCGGGACTTGATTTCCGCGTCGACGTAGTCGAGGCAGCGATGCTGGCGGTGGAAGAAGCCGTGGAAGTAGCAGTTGAGGTTGTCGGACTCGCAGAAATTGGGCGGGAGGCTGCGTTCCCACATTGAGCGGCTGTCAGCGACGAGCGCAAAAGTCGAGGCATGAAGGGACAGCCGACTCACTAGGCAAACTCCCGACCGGGCCGGTAGATGATCGTGCGGTTGTGCATAGCGGCGTAGTACGAGGCGCCAGCGAGCATGGCGATCGAGCTGCCAAACCCGAACCGCTGGTACTCGGCGAGGATGAACTTTTGTTCGGAGCACGGCAGGTCGCGGGTCTGCAGGTCGCGGAAGCGGCGAAGGTGGCGCTCTTCGCGGGCTGCGAGGGGGAGGGCGCGGAGGGCGAAGAAATGTCCTGTCGGGGTGGACTGGACGTCGGAGACGACCATCCAGGCGAGGCCGGTGTCGAGCATCTCGGCCTTCTTGTCCTCGAGCCGTCGAGGGTCTGGCGAGTGCACGACGACGAGCTTCGAGGCGCAGTCGCGGCAGTTGGGTCCGTCATGCGAGTCCATCACGGCGTCCTCGACTCGGACAAAGACGACCTCGTGCCGGCTCGTGTCGGTCACGGCGTGGCTAGCCCCACCGCACCGCCGCGCTGTCTGCTCGTCCTGCTCGAACGAGAGCCAGCGATCGTCCCCGCCTCGGAAAGCGCTCAGCAGCTGCTCGACGGCCGCACATCGCGGCTGGTCCGCCGATGCGACGCGCAGTGCGACGGCGAGCGTTTCCCGCGGCGAGTAACGCCTCGACTGCCGTTCGAGCTCAAAGTGGGCGTTGACCGCTCGAGCAACGACGGGTTCGGCGGGAGACAGGGTCGACCGGGCGAAGGAAGGGAGGCGGGCGGCAGCGACATGTCGAACGTCGTGGTGTGAGAGGCTGAGGACGATCAGGAGGGTAAAGCTGGCTGCCATTAGGCCGTTGAGGCGATTCTTCTGTCGCAAGAATTGGAAGAGAGTCGACGCCGTCTGCGGGATGGCGGGCGAGGAGGTGTCAGTTCCTGGGCGGAGTCGGCTGCCTGCGTCGTGGTCGCTGGGCGCACCATGCTCCTGGCCATGCGCCTGTGTCCGGCGGTGCTCTGCAGAGGAGGCGACGAGGCGGGCGCGGGAGCGTTGGCGGGCGGGCGGGCGATTGGGTTGCGGAAGTCCGCCCTGAACGCGGGTCGCGGCCCTGGCGCTGCTGGATTGGATCGCCCTCGCCTTCGTCCTGCTCTGCTCTGCTGGCAGGTGCTCTCGTGCGTGCGCCGTGCTCGGATGCCGCCGACGTACGAGCCACTCGCAGACAGCCCGGCTGCAGCGCAGCTCGGCAGGCCATGGCCACGGCGACCGCTCTCGGCAAGGAACCCGTGGTTCCTCGTCGCATGCATCCTCACCATCGTCGCAGTCTCGGCGCACTTTGCCCTTGGCGCACACGGCGACGCAGACACAGGCGCAGGGTACCGCTCGGCGAGTGTGCGGTGGCCGTTCGACGCAGCTGAGCCACACGGCCTCTCGACCCTCGTCGGCGCCTCCAAACTCGCTTCTCGTCCCGGTAAGGCGCAGACCTGCACCGCGCACCAGCTCCTCGATGCCGTCGCCAGGGCTCGCGTCGATCCGGCCGGCCCCGCCGCACTCCCGCCAGCGAACGCGACGTTCGAGCCCGCCGACTTTCGCTTCTCGTTCGACCTGCCCGGGTGCTCTCCGCCGCACGTCTACTCGGCCGCCGAGGCGTGCGACTTGCTCGAGAACAGCTTTGGCGGGCTTCTGCTCCGGGGCGACTCGCTCGTCCGCCACCTCGCCAACGCCCTCTTCATCATCCTCCGCGGACGCAGGGACGGCGCCATCACCAAGGGTGAGGCGCGCGATATCTGCTGGGGCGACCGCATGTTTGACGACAAGAAGAACTGTCGCGAATTCGGCCTTGGCGACTCGCAAGACCCGGCGCTCGACGCGCCCGTGTGCGGCGGAAACGTCTTCCTCCACTACGAAGACCGCGCATGCCCGTCGTCGCCGACGAGCTACGTCGCCCGCCTCGTCGAGTGGCGCAACAAGATGCCCTGGTATCGCAAGGACCTCAGCCCCGTCGTCGTCCAGTCGTTCGGCCTCCACTGCAAGATGGCTACCTCCGTCTCGCTCCTCGGCGCCGTCAAGCCCCTTCTCAACTTTGCATCGACCGCGTTCCCCGCACCCCTCCCCCTCTGGCTCGGCATACACGCTCCAGGTCCGAACAAGCCTGTCCAGTTTGCAGGCGAACAGGGTCCGGCTGCCGTACAGCGGTACAACGCGGCCATGCGCCGCAGGCTCGACGGCGTCCAGCCCGGAGACCAAGCACTTGCCGAGGGACGGATGGGCTTCCTCGACTACTTCGGCATGACCGACGGCGCAAAGAGCTTCGACGGCACGCATTACATGTACCAAGTCAATGTGCGCTCGCTCGCTTTCTGCTTCTCAGGCTGACGTCGTTACTGACTTGCTTGCACCCTAGTTGGAGAAGGCGCACCTCCTGCTCAACTACCTCGACGTTCTTGCAAGGGAGGTGCAGGGCGCAGGCGGACTGTTCAACTTGTCGGACATCTGCCCATCCGGAGTGAACGATTATCGGTGTAGACAGTAGCCAGGTATCGACTAGTTCGCATAGAAGTTCTGCTTGCTTTTGTTGGCAAAGTAGGAGAAGTTTGAAAACCGGGTTCAGGCTTCAAGATCTACAGGCAGAGCTACTCGGCTGTTGCGAACCCGTAGCTCTTGAAGTACGTTCCCGCTTTGCCCGTCCGCGCAGGCACCGTCAACAGGTGCAAGAAAGACTCCTTCTCCGCCTCGATCCTCCCTGACCAGCTCCGCCTGCTCGCGCAAATTTCGTCGATGACCATCTGCGTCGATGGCGTGTCCCAGCTGCCCTGGAGCAGCTTTGGCTCAGGAGGACAGCGCGGGCCCTCCCGCTCCTCCCATCCTGCCACGTCGTCCGGGTTCTGGTCAACCCAGACGAGCGCATCCGCCGACTCTTGCCACGACCTCCGGTACAGCAAGGCGGTCCGCCCGTCGCCGTCCCCGGTGAGACGGAGGACGAGATGGGCGCCTGTCGAGTTTGCCGTCAAGCCAGGTCGTGAACCGCTTCGAGTCTGGCCGCCGTCGGAGAGGTCGACTCCGTACTCCCATCCATCCGACGCGACGACTGACTTCTTGAGCAGCGCAACGGTTGGACCGATCTGGCTCGACACGCAGTCCCAGGACGGCGACGAACCGAGTTGCCAGCGAGGCGCAGGAAGCGGGCGGAGAGGCGAGGCGATTTCGAGGCTGGGGGTTGGTGAGGGGAGGCCGTGGACGGAGGATGAGGCGAGTCGAGACCAGCTGACGCCGCTGATATTCGGAAGCTGGAGGTTGACGAGCGGAGTGTCGCTGCTGCCGAGCGAGAGGTGGAAGACGAGTTCTTGCGCGATGAGGCTTGCAATGAGGTTGTGGCCCGCAGGCGAGGGGTGGATGCCGCTGTCGACGAAGAATTTGGGCAGGTCGCTGGCGTCGGGGTAGGTGTACAGTTGCAGGGCAAAGTCGACAATGGGGACCGAGTAGTGCTGGGCGACGAGAGCGTGGTCGAGGCCGGACGAGCGGAAGAACCAGTTGTTGGGTGTTGCCACGCGGATGTCGCCTGCGAAACCGGCGACCTCGACAACGATGACCGGCACAGGCCATGACAGCGCTGTGCGGAATATGCGCTCAAAATTGGCGGTCCGGGAGATTTCGAACTCTGGATTGCCCTCGCGACCAACGGGCAGGGCGTTGTCGTTGTAGGCGAACTCGACGAGGAGAAGATCGATAGGCGGCTCTGTCGAGTCGTGCGCGGTCGGACGGAAGCCGAAGAGGGTGTTGAGGCAGATGCTCGAGACGCCGCTCTCGGACGCCGGTATCGCCGCGTTGACAAGCTTGTGCGGACCGCGACGCGCCGCGTAGTTCCTGTTGAGCCAGGCGACGAGGTGTTCGCCATATGCGCTCGGCATCTTGCTGATTGACCCGCCAGCGACACCGATCACCAAGGGTTCTTCCCGCACCTGCAGCTTGCGTACAACCCGTCGCTGGATGAGCTGTAGGTTGCGAGGGGCATTGTCGGGGTGAGATCGTCGAAACTGTGAGACCAGGTGGGTCTGTGTCGACGGCGAGAGCGTGGTGAGGGAGACGAGGAGGAGGGCGGCGAGGAGGAGGACCAAGCCGCTTCGCCGAGAAGTGCTTCGTCCGGGTACGCCGCGCCCAATCTCCGCAAAGTACGCTGGGAGACTGCCTTTGCGTAGCGATAGGCGGGACAGCCACCTCTTCGGGAACTCCTCCTCGGTGGGCGACGACGGCAAGCTGGTGTAGGACGGTGGTGAGCTCGTACGCGTCATGGCGTTCGGCGGCTAAAGCAGAACGTCTCTCTCAGGCAGAGAAGGCGCGTGTGGCAGCAACGAAGAAGCTGTTTGAGCGCGAGGCAACGCCCATTCCGGATGAAGAGAGAGTTGGCAGATCGCGGAGTGCGCAGGCTCCAGCTTCTCGGTACCCGGATCCGTTCCGCTCGCGCTTGTTGCTGGTGGTGCATTGTGCAAGCACGCCTGCTGGATTGCAAGCCGTGGCCTACAGGGTCTGGCGCACGCGCCAGCGACATGAAGCGGAGAAAGGGGCACCGACTTGAGAAGGCCAAGCCGCGCACGCTGACATCGTCGGCGACGAGAGTCCTCCTGCTGCTCGCCTGCCAGGATTACAGGTCCCGCAGCGAGAACCTGGGACCGACCTCTACGTCTTGCGCCTCTTGCCCGCTTCGGCTGCCGCTGAGGAAGCGCCGGTCGAAGCCCGCTTCCCACCTCGCAGTACCCGCCCTTCAACCTCTTCGCGCGGCAGGACCTCGCACGCGCCTTCGTCCCACAGCTCAGAGCCGGCAATCCGCCTCACGGCGTCCAAGACGTCCTCGTGCGGCACGAGCGCCGAGTGACGACTCTCCATGACTTCGGCGGCGTTGGCGTCCGAAGGCGTCTGTCCGCCTAGCTGAATGCCTTCGCAGTCGTCCGAGTCTGGCACGTCGCCAAGATTCTCGACATGGAAGCGGCGCATGGTCTCCTGGGCGTAGTCGGAAGCGAGAGCGCACTGCAAGGAGTCCAAGTATCGTCAGCGATGTTTTGGAATGCAGGACAAACTTGCGCGCACCGTGGGAACGTTGAACAAGTAAGGCGGCGCCGATGGATCCTCGCGAGAGCTGATACGCAGGCGAGAAAAGTGGCACCGCGAGCGGGTGAGAGGTGGCGAAACACCGTTCGCGCCGGGAGTTGCCGCGCTGGTCGGGCGATGACGATGCTGGTGGAGTCGAGCGCCGGTGGAGCGAGACGAAGCGGACGACGGTGCATCTTGCGACTTGGGCGGGTCCGTCACGCGCTGGCGCTTCGCAGGAGAAGGAAGGTTCGTCGAGGTTGAGGAGGCCTCTTCAGCGGTACGCGAGCGCCTGATCGTCGACGTTGGCTGTGTTGGCGTTGAGGCAGCGGGCGATGGCGGCAAGGAGAGCCTGCTGGATCGTCGGAGAGGCGTCGAAAGGCGGAGACGTTGCGGTATCTTGCCGGGAAGCGAGGGCGATTGGTGTGCGGCTGTCACGGTAGACGACGAGGCAGAGCCACCGCCTGCATCCTCCTTGCCGAGCGATGCTTCACGCGAGGCACCATTACGCCCGCTCGAGCCAACGAGCGAGATGACCAGTTGCTCTTCATCGGTCGACTCGCCCTCGTCAAGGTTCCCGTCGTCCTGCTCGGCATGTCGAGGTAAGACTGCCTCGTCCGGCTCGATGAAGGCGGGCGGTGGAGAGCTGCCGTTGGCGAACGCAGCCGAGCCGTCGACCTGCGTGAGGATGGAGATCAGCAAAGGGCTCACAAGTTCAGTAGAGGGGGCGCTACGCACGACCTCGATGGGCGCATCGTCGAGAACCTCGTTGGATCGCAAGACCTGCTGGCGAGAGATGGCGTGCGTGAGCAACCATTCGATGAGATCTATAACGAACAGCCTTCGACTAACTTGCTCATCCTCGAGAGCAACGTCGACATCGACAGAGGCGAATTCGCCAGCTGAAGCCGTACCGAACTCGATCGGGTCGTGCCGGTTCCATTCACCAGGTTCAACGACGTTCTTGACGGCGATCTTGCCCGCAACGCTCTGTTCGGCGTCTGGCCGTGCATATTCGGGCTGCGCAAAGGTACGACGTTAGCTCAGCTGATCCACTTGACCGCGATTTGGACGAACCTGCAAAGTCGGCTCCTGCTGGAAGATGTCGACTTGCTCCTGCTGGGCGATATCGACTTCGGCGGCACTCTCGACGGCTTGTTCAGCAACTGATCGATTCGCAGCCTGGGCGCCGAGATCGAATGAGCGCGGAGCGGCGCGCACGGCGATCACGCCCTCCTCGTCGGAGTCGTCAGACGTCTCAGCCGAGTTCGAGACGACGACCGTTTCTTCGCCAGCGGGAAGGCCGAGAACGTGACTGGCTGTGTCGCCAGGCGACTTCGGCGCCTCGAGAGACGGACCAGCTTCATCCGCTGCCGAGAGCTCGTCGGCGTCGTGTTCGTCCTCGTCCGTGTCGCCGAACGCGACGAAATCGCCAAGGCCTGTCTCGCGAGGCACGGTACTTGGCAGCAACGCCGGGTTCTGAGGCGGAGCAGTGCCGTCGACAACGGGTGGCTGCGCATCTACCGACGCTGACGGCGGCGGAGAGGCGCCGAGCTCGTGACCTTTGTCTTCGCTCGGTTCGACTCTGTCGGCTGGGTGGAGATCTGAAAGGGGCTGTTGCGTCTGCTCGTCTTCCGCGGCATCATCGTCGATGACGACCAGTCCGGCTGACGCACGCTCGGCCTCGACGTCCGTGTCCCGCTGCTCTTGGACGTCGTGCTCAAGGAGGTTATCCGTCGTAGCGAGCCGCGGAGCGCTGCCCGCGAGCATGGCGTCCTGCAGCTCTTCGTCAGAGAGGCCGACCCGCACGGCCCCGTCTTCACGAGCCTCGCTGTCCCCGTCGTCGTCATGAACAGGACTGTCGACGCTATGGATGGCGGGAGGTGCTTCGTAACGCACGCGACTGTCAAAGGCGGGTTGTGGCCCAATCTCGGACTGCAAGTGCGTGTGGTCGAGATCTTCGGCGCTGTCGGTCTTGGCAAGCGAAGCCGGTGTCGACATAGGCGCATCCGCGGGCGGGGCCGGCGATTCTTCGTCGGCAGCTGCCTTCAGCGAAGACGCAACATGGCGGTGAGCGGCCGACGTAGTGTGCGCGACAGGAGACGGGGAGCGAGGCAGAGGCGCGGGAACGATGTCGAAGTTTTGCGGCGGCGCAACGCCGTCGATGATGGTCGGGACGTCATCGAGCTGATCCGCAGGAGGAGGCGTTGCGCCAGCGGGCTTGGAAGCAGTCACGGCAGGGACGGGCGTCTGCGGACGAGGTGGCGAAGGGGTCTGACCAGCCTCCGCATCGTCGTCGATGACGAGCAGTCCTCCGCTCGTAGAATGGAAACCCCCATCCTCCTGCTGCCGGACCGCCGCCGACGTCGCAGCTTCCGCCTGCCAAAGCGGGACGTGCCGTCCAACGAGGGACGCATCCAGCATCTCTTCGTCTGTCACGCCGATGCGAATCGACCCGTCTTGTGGAAGGTCCGGGCCAGCCGAGTCGCTGCGAGCGGGACTGTTGACACGGTGGATAGTCGGAGGCATCTCGTAGCGTACGCGCGAGGCGAAGTCGGGTTGCGGTCCGGATTCTTCGCCGAAGTGTGACGAGAAGGCCGGGTGCTGCAGCGTGCGAAATGGAGCGCTACGCTGCAACGCTCCGGAGCTGGATGCCGCCGAAGTGCTGATCATGGCGGTCTCAGGCGGGGCGAGGATGACTGATGCCGCTTCGCCGAGCTGGATGCTCGAGTCCTCGGCCAGCTTGACCGCCGGCGTCGCACGTTCTCGCGCTTCGGCGGACGTCTCCATGCCCTCGTGCTCGTCAATGCCTGGCGATAGAGCGCGATGGTTATCTGCTCCCGCAGCAGGCGAAGACGCCCGATCCGGTTCGACGAGGCCGTCTACTGCCTTTGCCGCGTCAATGCGTGGCTCCTCAGACGCTGCAAGAGCATCCTGCGGCACCTGGACGAGAGACGGTTCGCCGCGGTCGAAGAGGTCGACGAGGTTCGAGGCGATCGCGTCGAGCTGCGCTGCGGCCTGAGAGGCGGCATTCGCATCGATCGGCTCAGGGGAGGCTGAGTCTTGCTGAAAGGCTGAGCGGTCGGGGCTCGTCGTTGATACCTCGCCATCCTGCTCGTCGTCCGCCACCAAAGCCGCGTCGTCTGCGCTGTCGACGTGTCTGGAGGGTTCGAGCACCTCGTCCTCGTCGTCGGGCGGCATACGCCTGGCGAGCTCGGAGTGGAAGTCCGACAACTGCTGAGCGATCAGATGCTGCCGAGGCGACTCGACGTCCATGGCGAGCTCGAGTTGCGCAGATAGTGTAAAGATCTTCTCGGCGAGCTGGTCGTCATCGTACTCCTTGATGCGCGGCGCCCATTTCATCCAGTCGGCAATGGCGAAGTCAACGTTCTCGGAGGTGATTGTCGCAATGCTCGAGTCCGAGTCGTCGTCGCTGATCTCGTCGCCGGAGTCTGTAGCTTCGAGAGCTTGCGGAGGCGCTCTGCCTTTGCCCTTGATCTCGTAGGGAATGCTTGGTCCGAGGTCCTGTAGCAGCGGCGGATTCCTCAGTATGCCGCAAGTGAGTTCAGCGTTACCGGCGAACGCACCTCGGAGTCTTCGTCGGCGTAGAGCGCTTCGAGCGGGTTGTGACGACCTGGAACTTGCACATTCTCCATCTCCTCATCATCCTCGCTGATCTCGCCGCCTTGCTCAACCTCATCTCCTGGCGTGTTTTCGCCAAAGAACTCGCGGCCCTCGTCGGCCTCGACGATTTGCTGCTCCACCATCTCGACCTGCTCCTCCTCGAACCGATCCTTCTCGAACCGGTCCTCCTGAGCGTCTGTGATTGTCGTATCCGCAGAGAAGGCGTCTTGGTCGTTGATCGCCGCAGGAAGTCGATCAGGCGTTAGTCGAGGAGACAGCCGACCGGAAACGTGAACCGCTTCAAGCGCCTCCGCTTGCGATTCCTCGACACGGCCGCCTGCACGAACGGAGTCGACGGAATAGTCCGCAACATCGATGTCGGCTTTGAAGGCGAAGGGTTCCCTCGATTCCACGACCTCTGCCCCATAAGTCGCGAGCTGAGGAACCTCGGCAAAGCGGTCGTCCGCATCCTGCGTTGCGGGGCGTGGCTGGCGAGTCGCATGTGCCGTTTCTTCATCGGAGGACGAGCCCAGCTCGATCGTTTCGGTGACCGACGGGCGATGCGGAGACGGCGAGCGTGATGCCTCCTCCTCCTCCTCCTCCTCCCGAGTTCCAAACACACCGTCCGCTTCGCAAACGTCTTCCCCTAGACCGTAGTCCTCGCCTTCATTCCCTTCGGACTCGATCGCTTCTTCCCCCACCTGACCTTTATCGGCGGCCAGGTCGACCGGCGATTCGAGGCGGGCTCGAGGATTCTCGTCGAGCGGAGCAGGAACGTCTTCGACGTAGTCAAGCACGTCGCCCTCGTCATCGTTCTCGCCAGCTGTAGGCTGAGCGTAGAGGATCGGTCGGTCGAAGGGATCGCGGTAGTAGGGCGTATCCTCCGCGATCTCTGCATCCTCCCGCTCAAGCGACTGACTCGCCCGAGCTTCCGCCCGCGCGAGTTCCTCGTCTTCTCCCGTGATGTCGTCCTCTTCTCCAATATCGAGCTCGTCTTCCTCCACATCGGCCTTCTCCTCCGCTTCCACGCCTTCGCCAATCGCATCAACGTCGAACTCGTCTTCCTGCAGGACGAGCGGAGCGTCTTCATCGCGAGCGTCCCTCCGCTCATCGGCCATTGGCTCGTCGAACCGGTCGAAGGGCGCCGGGCGCTCCTCCTCGTCGTCCTCGGGACCGGTCTCCAACCCGAAAGACTCGTCTCGGCCCGTGTCGTGCGCCGCTCCACCTCGATCATCGTCCGAGGAGACCGATGCGGTCGCCCGCGCGACGAAGAGTGAGTGCGACGAGCCGAGGCGGACTTCCCGCATCTCGGGCTGCGGCGTAGAGCGCGTAGAGGATTCGGCTGAGGAGGAGAGGACGAGAACGTCCTCGTCTTCGTCTTGAGGAGCGACTGAGGGAGCAGTGGACACTGAGGTGGAGGGGAGGGAGATGTCGGAGGGCATGTGGCCGTAGACAACGGAGGAAGGCGAATGCGGTCGGGGGGAGAGGTCCGAAACAGCTGCCCCTTCGTGATTGGGTGAGCGATCCGCGCTGCGAGAAAGGAACGATTTGTAAGAGGAATCGACGAGCGGCTGAGAGGCGACGCACAAGTCTGTCGAATTGAACTGCTCCTCGGGCAAGTCGCCTGCTGCTGCGTCCTCGACTCTCATCTCCTCGCCCAGCGCGCGAATCTCGCCGAACACGTCCTCTTCCTGCTTTCTCCGCCTCGCCTCTTCCCTCTCTCGCCTAGCCTTTTCCCGCTCCCTCTCGCGCTCTTCCCTTTCCCGCCGCCTTCGCTCACTCGGTAGCTCGCCAGGCTCGAGCGCCGACTTGATTCGACGAGTCACCGAACTGACGAAGCTATCGAACGACGAAGCTGGCAGGCGTTCGAAAGGGTTCTTGGCGGGAGCAGAGGTGGTTCGGGAGGAGAAGGCGGAGGACGGGGTATTGTGCGGAGCTTGGAGATGCGCAGCGGCAGCCAATGTGACCGGAGTCGCTACTGACGAGACGGGCGAGTATGTTGCTGAGAGAGGGGTGGGACGGGCGTGAAAGAGGGATGGACGAAGGGAAGTGGGGAAGGGCGAACGATGAGGGGTTGCGAGGGACGGGCCGTCGAGAGGCGGCTGGGTGGCGCGCCTGTTACCTCCCGGCGCGCCAGAGGTCGACATGCCTGGTCGAGCCTACTTGCCCACGGGTGTTCGGAGAGTCAGGAGTGGGGAGGACAAGCAGTGTCGTTTCAGCTGGTCTCGTCCTTTGCGCGTCTTGTGCAGTGAATACGTGACCACTCACAACTGAAAGTCCTGCAGTAAACCTGTCTGAGCCGTCCTCGCGAGAGTTGAGATCCTCGTTCGCGCCGAACTGATGAGAGTGCGAGGAGTGTTGGGCGAGCGCAAGGGAGGACGGGTACCCGTTGGCAAAGCCGACGTAGCTCAGAGTCCCAATTCAGCCAGTCAGCGGCCTCTCGAGCGGTTGTAGCAGGGTGGCAGTGAGCTGTCGGTGACGAACGCTCCTCTCGCCTCGACTTGACCCACACAGCTGGCCAAACTCGCCAAAGAACCTGCTTGACTTCGCCATGGCGACCGCTTTCCGACCGCAAGGCCCTACGCCGGCTTCCCACGGCTCGCGCACCCTCACTATCACCCCTACTCCGGCTCCGCCGTCCGCAGGAGGCGACGATGCTTCCTCCGCGACGCCATCAGGTTCCGGCTCGGCTGAAGGAGGCTCGGGAGAAGCCGGTGTGTTGAGGTTGCGGGGACGGGCGATGCCAGGTCAGCGGGTACAGTGGACGGAGGAGACGGTCGATAACGAGGGACTCAACCGGAAGAAGAGCAAGAGTGCGTCCGCTCTGCCTCCATGGGACGATTGAGACGAGCTGACCTTTGTGCCAACAGTCTGCTGCATCTACCACAAGCCCAAGGCGTTCGACGAGTCTTCGGACGAATCAAGCGGCGACGACTCGGACTCTTCGGCTGGCTCGCAGGACAGCCGCGATGGGCGCGCAGCAGCAAGACGAGCACGGCGCCACGAACATCGTCATCATCACGAGCACGGCGAACACTGCTCTCACGGAGGTCAAGGCAGCGGCCAAGCCAACGGAGGAGAATCGAGCCAGATTGAAGTCGAGGACCGACCCGAGCCTAACGCATACGAGCGCTCAGGCGGAGGCGGGAAGGGCAAAGGTGTGCTTGTTTCGTTCCACCGTATGGCAAATGGCCCCTGACACCCTTTGCGGCGGGGGCAGGCAAAGCACCTTGACCTCCGGACTTTCTCTCCGCTTCGCCAAGCATGCCCTTCATCCGTACTAACTTCATGCGTACTTACTCCTTGATGTTGTACTTCCATCGCTTGACCATGCCAAGCTGGCGGTTGGCGAGAGTTGGGGAAGCTCGCGTTCCTCGGAAGCAGACCCGCAAGCGCCTGATCCGCTTGCTCTCGCTTGCCAGCCTTCCTCTGCAATCAGACGACGATGCGCACGATCTGGAGTAGCCGTACACCAGCTTGTCTATGAATGCAATCTAGGATAACAGCCTTCCCTGCACCAGCGACTCGACCTTGTCCAGCCACGCCGGGGTATACCGCTCTAATGAGACGAAGTCGCGACCAAACGCCGTGGTGTTGTCGTACTTGGGACTGTGAAGGCGAGGAAGCTATCAGTTGAGGTGATCCTTGAGGAGGTCGCAGCTGGATCTCGGCAAAGAACAAGACCCACTGCTCAATCTGGCCAATTGTGAGTCCTGGGGGCGCAAGCAGATGCGCTGTGGCGGCATAACTCGACTCGGCGACGAGCATGATGTTGTTGTCTGCGAGGCGCTTCATGTCGGCGAGACTGTCTCCAGAGTCGACAAGGCGGTACTTGGGCGTGTCGATCTGGCGAAGGATGGCGACGTCGTGCTGCTCCATGACAAGCGAGACGTCGACGTTGCCCGAGCCGAACTTGTTGCGGATGTCGCGGAGGAGGCGGTTGATGTTCTCGATGGAAATCGAGCCGCGAAACTGGCCAGCAGCGTCGCCCCAGCGGATGTGCACGCCCACCGTCACACGCCGTGCATTCCATGACCGCCGAGGGATGCCACCGATGCGGTCCCGCAGCCAGCTGTGCAAGCAGCCGTTCATGTCTTCGTGCACCTGCGACGGAGACAAGGGTTCAGTCGAGCTGTAGAGGAGGTGGACATTGCAGAGAGCGTACTTCGTCTCGCCGCGCGTCGAGTATGACCGTGCAGTGCTGCATCTGCCGTGCGAGCTCGGCAATCTCGACTTGCGAGGGGTCGTCGGCGGGTCCATGAGCGCACCATCCATGAGCAAGCTCGTCTCGGCGATGCCACGGCAGGTAGTCGCCCAAATTGCATGCTCTGCTCAGGTCGACGTTCTTCGCTGCGTCAAGGTATCGACGGTTGAGGATGTCGGAGGTCGAATAGCCATGTTCGGACGGCCTGTCCGTCAGGATGAGGTGCGAGTCGAGCGCTTGCGACAGGACAATGCTCTCCTTGAATCGCTGGATGGCAGACTGCGTGCTCAGACGGCGTTCAGCTTCAGGTCAGGGTGGAAAGAGGGCAGGAGGACGCACGCCTATCCCCTCCTCGCCTATCCCGCCATCACGCATATATATCCGGCCCGTCTTTCCGATCGAACCGCCTAAGCTACTCACGCCCATCACCGCTATACCCAACAAGAAGACGATGCCTGCCAAGGCGAAGACGCGGAGAGGAGTCGAGGCAGTCGAGATCTTCCACGACGGTGACGAAACGTTGGGTGATCTCGTCCACGCCACCTGCTCCTCGAGAAGTCCCTCCATCTCTAGATCGACATCTTCAGACGACCGTCGTTGCGCCATCGCTTTGTTGTTGGGTGGGGGAAGGAAGAGGCGCGGGCGAGCGGTGCGACGGCAGGCTGTCGAGGGATCAGGACAGAGCAAGCATACGCAGACGCAGATGCGGTCCAGATTGCGCAGGGAGGGTGCGAGAGAGTGTTTGAGGGGAGATTCGCTGTCGAAGGTTCCGTGCGAGGGCAATCGACTTCTCTGGTTGCGCTTGATGCCGAAAGCGGGCTGCCCCAGGGTTGTAGCCCAGAAAGACTGGAACGAGCGAGAGAGGAGGAGCGAAGAAGAGGAGGGCAAGGCGAACTCGTCTCTCGCATCAAGTTGAGAAATGCTGGCCGGGAATGCGAGAAGAGGAACAAGGGGAAAAAATACAAGCCAAACGAGCCGCCTTTATGTCGTCTGTGTCTATGCCCAACCTCCGGCCTTGCCCCAGTGCTCCTTCTCCATGACAAAGGCGCACTGTTCCGACGTCTCGTACACCGTCTTGTTGCACGGGTAGTCGAAAGGTATCGTGTCGGACATCGTGTAGTGATGCAGTCCCGGAACCTGGAGAGAGAGCGACTGGTCAGGGACGCGAGGCGGGAACGAGCGGGCTGAGGACTGTACTCACGGTCGTCTTGTACTGAATTGAGAAGATTCTGCTCATCGCGACACGACAGAGCGTCAGTGCCATTGCGTGACGGAGAGGAAAGCACCGCTGCGTACGTCGTGGTGTACTTGAGCGGGTTGCGGCCGAAGATGCGCTCGAACCGCGCCATGCACTCGGTTCGGACGCCCATATGCGTTGGTCGGGACCAAAGACCTGCGTTGCCAAGGTCGAGCACCATGGACGCCCACGCTTCGATCACTGCGACGCGGGAAGAAGCTCAGGGAGAGAGTACACGCGGGAAGGAGCGAGAGCGAACGCACAGGCCGGGCCGGTCCCCGTAGCATTCGCCATCATGTAGTTGAAAAGAAGGTCGTCGCAGTTCGCCACCTCGTCAACGTAGTCGCGCGCCTCCTGCGGAAGCTGGTGCGTGTACATGTCGAGGTACTTGCGGTGATAGATGAAGCCGGAACTGCCGTGACCGCGCGAAATCAGCACTTGTCGACGAACGAGCTCGATGGATGCGACTCACGGCAAGACAATTGAGTAGAACGGCTTCTTGCCCGCGAGAAGCTGGGGCGAGAGGAACGTCGAGGAGTAGAGCGTGACGTCCTTGCCGTCGATTTCGCGAACGACCTGCAGGCGAAACGTCAGTAAATGCGAGCGAACGAGAAAGCGGGTCAACGAACGTGGTTGCGGCCCTGGTGGTAGAAACCGACAAGGTGATCCCAGAAGTGGCCCTTCCAGACGTCGACGGCGTACTTGATGTGCTCGTGCGGCATGTCCCAGTCTGTTGGCGGGTCATGCGAGTTAGCAATTGTCTCGCACTCAGGCAGGCGCTTCCGACTGACCATCATCCTGCGAGGCGGAAACCGAGTCAGCGAGCGGATTCGCGAAGGCAGGCTAAAGAGTGTATCGCACCATGTTGATGACGCAAGAGTACTTGATTTGCGGCCATGGGTGGAAGCGGTTGTTGAGCGAGTTGCGCTCCATCTTGAGGATCTCGACGGGGATGTTGTAGTCGTCGCTCGAGATGGCGGGAGGAGGGTAGTCGACATTATTCCAGACGATGAGGATCTGGCCGAGCCTGTCGAGCGTGTGGTAGTGCTCGATGCGGTCGAGGAAGGTCTCCACACGACTGTACACCGTCATGATCATCGTGCACTTGTCGAACGACTCGACGTGCTCGGTGCCGCGCGGGAAGAGGTCGACGTGTTCGAGCGCCTGGTGCTGCATCGTGTAGACCTCGAGCGACGACAACGGCGGGTAGACCTGGAGCGAGTGGAAGTTGGCCTCGCGCGGGAGGAGCGGGACGCGGAACTTGGCGTGGATGATCTTTTGCGCCGCGAGCTGCGTCACCTTGTCGTTCGTGCCGACCTCGACGTAATTCGTTCTGCGAGAGCGAGCCGTCAACGGGGAGGGATGCTGGCAAGGCGAGCGAAGCGACACACGAGTACGACTGGCCGCCTGGCAAGTTCGGGTAGATGACATAGCCTCCCTCCTCGGCCATGAACCGCATGTAGTACTTCTTCCAGCTTTGAGCGAACGGCCACCGGTTCGTGAGCGAATCGGGGATGAGGGGGTCCTTGCCGGCCGGGAAGCGCTTGACGTAGGTGGTGAAGCGACGCCAGTTCTCGGGGAGGAAGATGGCACCCCAGCTCTGCGCCTGCTGGTAGATGTACGGGCGATGGCCGTTCTTGACCGAGACGAACGACTCGAGAGCCTCATTGTAGCGGATGTTGTACAGCGAGATGGCCGAGAGGCGGTGGTCGGCGTGGTCGCGGTAGACGTACGCGTCGATCATGTTCTGCGCGTAGCGAAGGAAGTGAGGCGAGACCTCGATGTCGTCCTCCTGCGATAGTCAGGACGATCAGTGACGCTCTTGCAGAGAGGACTGGCTCAAGCGACGCACAAGGAAGATTGCGTATTCGTGATTGTCGCGAGGCGTCCAGCTTGACAGAATCGAAGCGCGCAAGCCCATCTCCTTGGTCGACTTGAAGACCGTGACAGACTGCGCGGGACCGGGGTCGCGCTTGAGGAGCTCGAGGTAGGCGTCGTACTCGTCGCGGTCGAATTTGCTCATCGCCGGGTCGTAGTCGAGGTGGACGTCCACGGAGACGTCCGTGCCTTCGATCGGGAACGCGGTGCGGACAGACTCCCAGCAGCGCTGGAAGCTCCGCAGGCGGTTCTTCGTGAACATGATGATGCGAACGGCGAAGCGAGGCGGGTTACGAGCGGCGAGGAGCTCGAGTTTGGGCGCGGGAATGGACTGGATGAGGCGCGTGCGGCTGAGCGCCTCGTGGCGGATGTCGTAGAACTCGTCGAGGCGGTTGAGGATCCACTCGGGCTCGTAGTCGCCGCCCGCCCACACCTGCGGGACCGAGACGTCCTTCGGCCCGAGCGTTCGTCCCCAGGGTTGCTGCCGGTCCCGCAACCCTGACGAAAGGAACGACATGTACGCGTCATTGAGCGGGTACTCGTAGGGATGCCGTGACGAGGGGACGTAGGCGAGACCGTTGCGGATCTCGGTCTTGCCTTGACCCTTCGGAATGTTGTCCATATTGACCGTGTTGTCGTAAGGCAGCGTGTTGAGCCGCAGAGCGTGCTCGCGGAAGATGAGCGGACCGAACATCTACGGATAGGGCCAGGTTAGCCTTGTGTGAGCGAGTGGGAAACGAGACAACTCGCCTGGAGGAAGTGAGCGCCCAGCGTCCACTTGCCAGTGAAGCCGCCTTCACCATTGGGTGAGAAGGGCTGCAGGAACGTCTCTCAGCGCTCACTCAGTGCGAAAAAAGCCAGAGTAGACGCACAAAGAAGAGCGGGAGAACGCTCTTGTGGTAGATGACCATGCCGTTGTCGAAGCCGGTCAACGGTGCGACCTCCTCCGTGGCGTACTCCTTCTTGAGCGCCTTCATTCCCTCGAAACGCTCGTCTCCGACTTTCCAGGGGAACCCAGCGATTGCGGGTCGGTACACGTCGAGCACGTACTGGAGCTCGGCGGCGATGTTGGCTCGTGGTGCGGAAGGGTCGTAGAAGTTGCCGTGCGGCGCAACAGTGAATTCGAGGTCGTCATCGTGCGCTGCAAGGCGACAGAAGCGATCAGCGCGCGGCGATTGGCCGTGTTGGGTCACATCGGGAGGAGGAGGGGGAGGACGCACTGAAGATGTAGTCGCAGCGGTGCCGGCTCATGACCTCGTTGACGGACGCAAACATGCCGTCTGCGAACGGCAGCGCCTCCTCGCCCTCCCTGGGCCGGAGGAACGACACCCGCCTTATCTCGTCGCGGGAGCGCACCTCGTCGTCCGTCCGCCGCTGTCCCCAGACGTAGAACGCTGCCGGGAAGGCCCCTCCCCACTGCCTGTACACCGACAGTGCTTTTGCATCCGTCTCTGCGTTCCCGACGAGGCATATCCGCGACCCTCGATCCCGCTCGTTCCACCCCCATCTCCCGGCGAGGGCGATGACGGCTGCGAGGCAGACGAGCGCGAGGCGGAGACGGTGCCGTGAGCTGCCCTTTACTCGCCGGAGCATCGGTTCGAGGAGCGCGAGCGTGGTGAGCGTGGTAGACGCTTGCTGGCGGCGCCGTGGAAGAGCGCGGCGACGAGAAGCTGGTGGGCGAACGATCTGCGGCTCTGCAGCTGGGTCCCTGCTGGAGTTGCGGAAGGGCCCAGACAAGATCGAGGCACGCCCAGTGGTCCCGTCCCGCTCCCGCTTCCGCCGCTTTTCTTTTCCTCTCCCGGACATGCCTCCCCGGACAGCTGAGCGCTCGCACGCGCACTCCGATCGGGTCCGTGCGACTGTCGCAGGGTGGTTCTCCGACCCAAAGTACTCACTGCTGTCACGGCGACCACAGCCGGAGCGGCGCGCGAATGTCGCCAACGACGCGCGAGATTGACGAGCGCTGGGCTGCGGGTTGGAGTGAACGGCGGGCTGCACAAAGTTATCCGTTCGTAGCCTCGCACCAGCGAGGGGCGGGATCGTAGCGAACGCCACTTGACGAAACGGCTTCGGCGCATTCCGTCGAGAACGACTGCGGGAACAGCGAATTGTGGGACGCGGCCATCTTCCGTGGATGAGGCTGTTCCCGAAAAGCGATAAGGGCCTTTGCGCGTTCGAACGAGCGCTTCAATCAGAGCATGCACGCAGGCGGGAAGGACGAGGGAGACAACCGAGAACCGCGTCGAGCGCACTTCCCTACTTCGCAACGTGAGGTCGCTGTGCAACGTAGATGCGCCCGACGTCTAGCGTCGCCTATGCGCAAGGAGTCGAGGAGGAAGGCAGGAGAAGAAGGCGAGCGGCTGGCGTCTTGCGCCTCACTACAGGTCACCCGACTGGCTCGTACGGTGCGATGCACTGAACTTACGAGCTACAGATGCCAACCAGCTCTCTCCTGGGGCTTCCGAGCCGCTCCTCCTCTCCTCCTCGACTTCATCACCCGCGGTGAACCCCATCGTCTCAGCATGCCAACAACGGTCCAAGACCTGCCGTTCGAGCTGCTCGAGCACATCCTCGACCTCACCAGCGCCGACTACGAGCTCGACTCGCCCAAGTCGAATCGCGAGCGCAACGACTTCCTCCGCGACTGCTCCCTCGTCTCGCGCTCGTTCCGATGTCCGGCGCAGGCGTGCTTGTGGGCGGCAGTAAGGGTGCACAATCCCCACACCGCGAAGAAGGTCCTCTCGAGTCCTGTCTTGGGGATGTACGCGACGAGGCAGCTCGACCTGGTGGGCGTGCATGCGGGAAACGAAGGATTGAGCGGGACGACGGCCGCGCGCTTGTTAGGCAAGATCAGGGGAGTGCGCTGGCTCAGACTCGCAGACTTTGGCAGATTGAGCGCGCGCGTCCTCCAGAACGACAACTTGGCAGGTGCGTCCCCCGCTCTCGTTCAGTCTTCGCCAAGTCTCGACAATGCTCGTATTGTTTTCTCCGCAGGCCTGCAGACACTCGTCTTGATGACTGCGTTTCCCGACAAGACGACCGTCCTGTCCTCCCTCCGCTTCCCGTTCCACCTCCGCACGCTCCACCTCTTCAATCGCTCCTACGGCCCGTCCATCCTGCCCATCCTCTTCTCGGCCTCCCGCCACTCGCTCACCTCGCTCACACTCCTCACAAACTCGACCTCCGCTTCGTACCCTTCACTCATCACCGCCTTTCCCTCCGTCGCTCCAAACCTCCGCTTCCTCTCGCTCCAGCACCGCGCCTCGGGAGAATTGACCTCGCTCTTCTCCCTCTTGACGAGCCTGACCCACCTCGAGTGCCACTTCGCCGTCGACCTGCCCACGACCCTCGACTCGCTCTCTCCAACAGGCCTTCTCTCGATCCTCTCGCTCGAGTTGGACTACAACCTCCTCGACGTCGCAAATGTCCTCACGTCCCGCCTCGACGGACCCGTCTTGCGCAACCTGAAGGTCCTGCGGATCCCTCGCGCGCCATTGAGGGACGAGTTTCGAGAGTTTGGAGGTCAGCCGTTGCTGGACAAGTGTGTGGAGAAGGGGATCAGGGTAGAGGTCGGACAGGTCGTGGCTTGGCGAACACGGTTGTTTCCCTGAGCCCATTCCGCGTGCAGTGAGATGCGAGAAACGACGATGCAGCGTTTAGGAACCGAGACTCCCGCTGCCCTCAACCTTTATACGTGCCAGTCTACAACTTCGCCTTAACCGTCTGCGCCTCAGGTACCCTCATCTCCCTCACGGCACCTGTATCCAAGTCCCTCCTCACGATCGGTCCTTCGCCGCGACTCTTGTCGAGCCGGCTCTTGTCGCCGGTGAAAGACCAAAGGCGTTGGAGGTGTGGCGGAAGGGTGCGCGTGAGAGCTGAGACAATCCAGTTGCCGGTGAGGGGAAGGAACTCTGCGTTGAGAGGAGGGTCAGAAGGCGAAGGGAGGAGGAAGGGGAGAAGGAAGGGGCACGGACTGAAGGCGTGGCCGCTTCCGCCAGCGGCGACAAAGAGCGAGGGATACGTCGGGTGCCAGTCGAACAGGAAGTCGCCCGACTCGCGGTCCGAGTACCTGCGCACGCGATTCTGTCAGCCTTACTCGCGCGTTTCGAGAAAGCGAGACTCACCAGCACAGTCTCGTCTCGACGATCTCCTTCTCTGCCAACTCTGGATGCACACGCCGCATCCCTCGTCGCAATGCGTCGAGCGCAACGGAAGGAAACTGCTGCTTCTCGTAGCCGGACGAGAGGGTGGTCCGTGGGAGAGAGGGGAAGGTGCCGGAGGGAGCGAGCCAGCCGCGATCGTGGATGGCTGCGAAGGCCGTGTTTGTCAGTTTTGCTGTTCGTCGAAGAAGAGAGGCAAGAGGAGTACGCGCCCATCTTGACGATCCCGTCCTTGTTCGGCTGCGAGGACGGAGTCAGCTCGTCTCCTCCGCACGCACAGTCTCATTGAGCGTACAGGGAAGCAGTAGCTGCGAGGGTGACGGATGTCAGGGACGTGCAAAGGTAAGGCGCCACGGAGAGAACGCACAATCCAGTGTCCATAAAGAGCGAGACCTGCGCGGGAGATGCAGACTCGTCAGTGGCAGGCCTATCTCGCAGGATGTTCGGACGTACAGGCATGTCCTTGTGCTTCTCCATCTCCTCCTTCGACAGCTGCACCGTCGCAACCGTCTGACCCGTTGGCAAGCAATTCGTCGCCAACTCGGGCAGCAACTTCGGCGTCCAGCTCCCACACGCAACGATCACGAAGTCCGCCCTGTACTCGCGCCCATCGACCGTCTGCGCACCCTTGACGTCCGAGCCGTTCGGGCCAGGGCAAATGATGAGGGATTCGGCTTCGCCAGAGACGAAGGTTACGCCGAGTTTGCGCGAGAGGTCGATGGCTTCGACGACGGCGTCGCGAGAGGCTGCCCAGCCGCCGACCTTATTCTTGTCTGCGCGTATACGCGGCGTCAGCACGACTTCGAAGGAAGAACGGAGGGAGCTGCACTCACAAGCGACGTCTCCCGGAAACTCGCCCGTCCCAATGCTCGCTGGATAGAACCGCTTGATGCCTTCCGCCCGCTCAAGCCGTCCAACGTCCTCCTCCGTGTTCAGTTTGTGGCTGTTGACGACATAGCCAGCCTGAGGATCGGTTTCGGCGGCCGCAACGACAACTCCGCATTCGTGAAAGTGCTTCTTCCACCGCGGTGTCCGCCACTGCTTGATAGCCTCTATCGCGAACGACTGGTAGAGTGGGTCGGCGTAATCTGCGCGGACAATCTGGGAGGTCGAGGAGGAAGGAAGCGGAGTGAGCGCAGTGAAGCGGAGGCAAGGCGTCGGATGCGCACCTTGTTGTAGTCGCTCGACGCAGCATCGACTGCAGGTGGCTCAGCGCCTCGCTCGAGGACCGTGATGAGATTTCCGTGCCCGCGATACGGTCCTTCTGCGAGCGCGAGCGCCGTTGTCGATCCGAACTCGCCGCCGCCGACGATGAGCACGGTAGCAGGAGGAGCAGGACAGGCCATGGCTGGAGGGTCTCGAGGTCGAGCAGGAGCGGTGTCGAGGTGGACAAGTCAAGCGAGTGAACTTCGGCGCGGGTCGGCAAGCGGCGGCTTCAGCGAGGAGGTCGTTGTTCGCCAGGCGCCGGCGGGATGTCAGAGCAGCTGTAATGTGCACGTGTAGCAACGCTCGCTCCCGCAAGCCGTGCAGATGGATAGGGACTCGAGGCGGAGGCTCGAGCGCCGTTGAGCGAAGACGCGACTTACCTCCACCGCTCGCACGCTGCTCGAGCGAGATGACACAGCAGCTAGGTCCACCGCCAGTCCCGCCTCGACCTATACCGCCGCCGCCCGTCCCGCCTCGTCCAGGCGCCGCACCGCCTGCTCTCGCTCCTCCTCCTGGTCCGCCCACCTTTCCGCCGGTCGTGAGAGGCAGGGTGCTAGCAGATGGGTCGGAAACGAAGTCTGGAGTGCTCTGTCAAGGCGTCAAGTGGCAGGCCAGCGGGATCTTGGAAGACGGCAGCAAGTGAGTTCTTCGGATGGAGCGAACGAGGTGAATCGCGATGCGGTGTGGCTTTCCATCGCTGACGCCTTCTGCTTCAAGTCTTCCGGACCAGGACGTCAGGATCGCGAAGCCGTTTACGATCCACATGGGAGGACCAGGTAAGAGCCCTTCAATCGCCTCTCGCTTTTCCAGCAGCTTGACTTGACGGCCTCTTCCTGCACTTCCAGGTCTCTGCGTTGATGCGAAAGGACGGCAGCGGACAGAAATTCTGTCATGGCCACCGGCGGCTGCAGGCGAGACGTGGATCTAGTGAGTCTCCCTCGACCTTCGCAACTCCCGTCCCTCTGCTCCGTGAACGCCTGAACTCAACGCGCGCTTTCTCATAGTAAATGGCGCTTCCATCTCTCTCCCTCCTTACCGACGTCCTCGAAGTTCTTCCACCTGACGCAGCTTCTTTCGCGAGAACAAGGCGGCTTCGTCGTTGCCCTCGGACTCGTCAACGGCAAGATCAAGATTAGCTCAGTGTTGCAGCCTCTCCTCGGTGACAGTGGCCAGCCTGTCCCGCTGCCTGAGATGCCGGCGGAAGACTTCTGGGGACGGACAACGTATCATCGCATGGCGGTTCGATGGGGTCCGGGAGGATCCGTCGATTGTACGCCTACTTCGCTTTCTCACTTCGAGACATCCCTGATAGAGCGTCCCCTGCAGACACAATCCAAGACGACGCCACTCTCGCTCCGCTCCTCCGCTACTGCGTTTCCGAAGTCGACATACCGGCGCAAGGCTCGATCAAGACAGGCCTGTATCGCGCGCACGTCTGCAGCGCAGCGACATCCGTCGTCGGCGATTTCGACTTCAAGCGGCGATGATATAGTCACAATAAATCTCGGCGTATGGCTCTCCGCCTGCTGGCCACGCTCTCGGCTCGACGACGAGGCGCAACCGAGAGACAAGAAGCGGTAAGTGGCAGCGATGCTGGATGAATTTTGCAACGGAACCAACTGCTACTGAGAAGACAACGAGGGGAAGAAAAAGAGAGAGAGAGAGCCAGAGAGAGAGAGAGGTAAAGGAGGGAGGGTCTACCGAACCTGCGGCCGTGAGGGCGGGCAGTCTAGCGTGCTAGGCAGATACATGACAATGACAGAGAACCCAGTGATGCGGAATGAAGCGTGTGAATTGCTTAGTCGTGGTTGCTGCGCTTGGCCTGCGAAGGAAGGGTGCGTCAGTTCGGGAGCAGGCTCGATGGGGAAGAGAAGGTCGACGCACGCCCTCGACGTCGGCCTCAACCATCTCCTTGACGAGCTCGTCGAACGTGACCTTGCGCTTCCAGCCCTGCGAGACCGTACTTGTCAGCGAGCTACTCAAGGCAGATTTCCCGGAAGGCGGCTTACAAGGACCTTCTCGGCCTTGGCCGGAGTGCCGTGGAGGAGGTCGACCTCAGCAGGACGCTGTCGTCAAAGGAGACGTCAGCGGGAAGCCCGAACACAATGGACGCAGAGGCGTAGCTCACGAAGTACCGCTCGTCGACGCGGACGAGGACCTTGCCAGTCTCCTTGCACTTTCCAATTTCGTTGACCGTGTCGCGCTCGCCCTCCCAGACGATGGTGGTGCCGACAATCTTGAACGCCTTCTCGACGAACTCGCGGACGGGGTGGGTCTCGCCGGTCGCGAGGACAAAGTCGTCGGGCTGGTCCTGCTGGAGCATGCGCCACATGCCCTCGACATAGTCGCGAGCGTGTCCCCAGTCGCGCTTCGCGTCGAGGTTACCGAGGTACTGCGACGAGAGGACGTTAGCCTCCGGTCGGCGAGCGGCAGAAGCGAGTGAAGCGGAACGCACGAGGCAGTCCTGCTGGCCGAGCGAAATCTCGGCGACGGCGCGCGAGATCTTGCGGGTGACGAAGGTGCGACCACGGCGGGGCGACTCGTGGTTGAAGAGGATACCGTTCGAGGCGTGCATGTCGTACGACTCGCCTGGAGCGCAGTCACCACGTCAGCGATGTCGTTCAGATGGTGGGGAGAGAGGCTGAGTCGACTCACGGTAGTTCTTCACGATCCAGAAACCGTAGAGCTTGGCGACACCGTAAGGCGAGCGAGGGTAGAAAGGCGTAGTCTCCGACTGAGGAGTCTCGACGACCTTGCCGTAAAGCTCCGAGGTCGAGGCCTGACAGGAGACTCGTCAATCGGCTGATCAGGAAGACCGGAAGCGATTTGATAGCGCACCTGGTAGAAGCGGATGTGGTTGGTCAAGCCGCAAGTGCGGATGGCGTCGAGGAGACGGAGGGTGCCGAGACCGTCAACGTCGCCCTGTTCGTCGCGAAATTGTCAGCCATTGCATGTCAGTCGGAGCTGTTTCGGCGAAGGGCAACTCACGGTGTACTCGGCCATGTCGAACGAGACCTTGACGTGCGACTGGGCGGCAAGGTTGTAAATCTCGGTGGGCTTGATGGACGCAATGATGGAGACGAGGTTGGTCGTGTCGGTCAAATCTGGACGAGCGGAATGAGGAACGTGAGTACAGCGGTAACGGAGGGAAAGGAGAGGCGAACGCACCGCCGTAGTGGAGAACCATCTTGGGGCCTGTAGAAGCGGCAGATCATCAGTCTCTGAAGCTCGAGCAACTCGTGGCGCCGTCTGCTTTCGAAGCGCGAGCAGAAATCGCTAGACTCGGCGCAAAGCGGAGGATGCTCTCGACTCAAAGCGGAGGACCCGAGACTCACGCTCGTGGACATCCTTGTAGAGGTGCTCGATGCGGCCAGTGTTGAAGGACGACGAACGACGAATGCTGCAAGGGAGAAACGACTCTGGTCAGGATGCACTTGGCGATCGATTACCTCTCCGGGGAAGCGGGAGAGGTGGTGTCAGACGTGGACGCACATGCCGTGGACCTCGTAGCCCTTCTCGAGGAGGAGCTCGGTGAGGTACGAGCCGTCCTGACCAGTGATACCTGCGGACAGCGAGACGAGAAGTCAGCGTCGCGTGTCGAGGTGATAGAGCCCGCTCCCTCTTCAGCACCCGTGCTGGCAGCTGCAGGACTCGGCTGCCTGCTCAGAAGAGGACATCGAGAACTCACCGGTGATCAAGGCGACCTTGCGCTTGAAGTAGTCGGCGGGAGAGAGCTCGGTGCCAGCAATCGGAGCGTAGGCAGGAGCGAAGCGGAGGGCAGAGTCGCCGTTGCTGCGTCCAGTGGCAAGATCGTCGGACATGGTAGGAGTGTCTGAAGTAGCCGGTGTCGAGGAGGGCGAGGTGAGGAGGAGGAGGAGAGGGCGAGGAGGAGGAGAGGGATGGCGGGAAGCGAAGCGGGAGGGACGCGCGCGTTCGCGTTCCAGGATCGTCTCGGTTCGCTCGTCCGGGAAGCAGCACAGAGTCTAGATCCGATTGGGAAAGGGCTCGGCACAGCCCGCAGCAACAGCCCGTCCGCGTCTCCCGACGGGATCCACAGCGCGGCAGTACAGTGCAGCAGGCTGCAAGCACTCGCTCTATCTGCTCGCACGCTGGCCATGCCGCCTGCTCGCTCGTACGGCCCGCGAGAGGGCCTGTTTCGCCGCCGCAACCTCGCCCTCGCCGCCCTCGCCTTCTTCTTCTTCGTCGCCCATCCCTCCGTTCGGACATCGCCTTCGCGGCTGCTCAAGAGCCGGTACAAGCGTCCACCGAAGCCACCGCAATCCCAGGCAGCGGTGGCGTATTGGGCGGCCGAGGTCGCGCCAGACACCCGGATACAGCCCGTCCTCGCCGACTTGTACGTTGAGCGGCAGAAGCGGCGTGCGGAGGCTGTCGCGCATGCTCAGGCTCGCGGGCTGCGACTGAACGACCGCACGCGCGAGTCGGATGCGCCTGTCGTCGTGTACTGGTCCGAGCCGCCGTACTGGTGGAAGAAGGAATACGGGACCGGCCAGGGCGAACACATCCAGGTCGACAACTGCCCCGTCAAATGCACCCTCGTCTCCGGTCACTCCAACGACACCGCCCAGCGCGACGCTCACGTCGTCATGGAGTACAATACGCACCGGAACCGCATCGACGGCCTCCCCGCGACGGGCCCTCGCTCTCTCCGCCCGTGGCAGAAGGCCGCCCTCTACTCGATGGAGGCTAACTCGGTCCTCGAGAACCACCTCGACCTGCTTAAGGTGCGCAACAGTTCCCCTCAGCGAGATGAAACAGCGTCCCGACTCTCTCCCTCTCGAACAGCTCTTCGACATTTTCTCCCACTTCTCCGCCTACTCGGACATCCGCTTTGAGACCTACATCCCCAACATGTGCGACGACCCCGAGGACGCCAACTCGCACTGCATCGGTCTCCCCGATGTCACGTCTCGAGCTGTCGCAGACCGGTGGTGGGGCAAGGACCGCACGAAGAGGTGCGTTCTTCCCTCCCCGCTCACCAATCTAAACTACACTGACTCTCGAGGGCTATTCTCAGTCCTTTCTTTGACGAGCAGCTCGCTGCGCAAGCTCCCTTGCCGACTGGCGAAGTTCGCCTCGCTACCTTCATCTCAAACTGCTACGGCTCGACTCGGAACCGCCTCATCAGGGAGCTCGTCGAGGAGGGCATCGTCTTTGACCATTACGGCAAGTGCAAGGAGGACGTGTTTGGCGGAGTTCCCCAGGTGCGTCTTGGCCTTCCCAAGTTGGTCGTCTCCTTGCGACCAACCGCTCACACATTCCGCGCACTGCAGAACTACTCGGCCAAGATCTCTGCTCTTGTCAAGCCAGACCCAGACTCGCCCTCGCAGAAGCTGCGGTGGCAAGCCAAGATGAAGGTACGTGTTTACATTCCTTTCGCTCGATGATGTCCCTACCCACACATCGGCTCGTCCGCACAGATCCTCGCCATGTATCCGTTCGTTCTGATTCTCGAGAACACGATCCTGTCCGATTACATCTCGGAGAAGATCACGCAGGGCATCCTCGCCGGCGGCATCCCCATAATACTCGGCGCGCCCAACCTCGCATCCGAGATCGACCCACCAACAGCTCCCCACCCACCCCTCTACATCGACGCGATGGATTACACGCCTTCTGAACTCGCAGCCCACCTCCGCCGCCTCGCAGCCGAACCAGCCCTGCACGCCGAGTACCGCGCCTGGACAAAGACGCTTCCCGATGCGCCGGTCGTCGAGTACGCACGGCGAACAAGCGACAACAACTACCTCGAGAACGGGCTCATGAGGCCTATCTGCGACATTTGCCAGTACTACCACGAGAACTACGACTGGGAGACTCAGGCGCCCGTGGCGTTCTGAGACGGCTTGCACGGCGGCGTTCGTAGTTCTCTTTGCATGGATAGATATGGTTGTATGTTATTCTCGCTCTCCTTCAGCAGCCAGCCGTCGGGGAAGGAGAGGAGAAGGAGGAGAGCATTCGCAAAGGGAGAAGCAGGCGGTGTTATCAGCCCTGCACGGCCAAGTCCCATTTGAGCGGAGGGAGGAGATAGAGGGGAGAGCTTCTTCTCGTTGATTGAGCAGCAGGATCCGCTCCTCCTGCTCCTCTCCGTTCCGTTCTTCGCGACCGCACACCGCGACAAGACGGATTATCGTGCTCGCGCGAGTAGAAGTCTTCAGGCAATTGCTATCACCTGAGTCTCTCCCAGTACTCGCAGAACAGGAAGAGAACTAGGAACATGCGAAGGCGAGAGAGGAAGACCGCGAGCATCGTCCGGCCACTGCTTGTCCCCTTGTTGCGGAGATGCCTGAAGAAACACCACTGGCAAGTGGACTTGGCTATCTATGGCTCGTCTTCCCGACGAAGGAACAGATCCAATTAACCCGATACAAGCGACTATCGCCCGTCGCAGATGCCCAACATGCCCAGATACTGATCTACAAGAGGCTCAATCGCGTCCGTTTTGAGGTAGTGCGTTCCGTCGCCTAGATAAATGTCGGGGGTGATTGGCGCGGCGAGCCTGTAGAAGTCGAGGACATCCCATCCGAACTCGACCGCCAGGTCCCGTCCCAGCTCGTTCCAACGCGCTATACGAGGCTCCGTGCGGCAGTCTTGCTTGCGCAGCTTGTTGTTGAAGTGCGGCGGCATCGTGAGGAAGAGGAGGCGTTGCGCGGGTCGACCGGGTCGAAGCGTCGGAGCCTGCTTGGCGCAGTCCGCCACGCCCTGCAATGCTGACCGGAGCAACGTTGTATAGATTGAGGTCGCGTTGCAATGCCAAGCGAGCGAATGCGTGCCCTGCAATGTTCGACTTGGTCAGCATGCGTTTAAAGCTGCAGCAGGAAGCTTCAGTTGCCTCACCACATCAAAGAGGACGGAATCATAGCGAGCCAAGAATGGGCAGTCCCACAGGCCTGAAAACTCCGCGTACGGATCCCAGACGACCTGGAAGGTCAAGTTGCCCATGACCGGGCGGCTTCCAGCCTTAACCGTTACGTTGAGCATGCCTTGGCGATTGAGCAGGCGATGTGCTGTCGCTTCCGCCAGAACGCGCGCATGGCTGTCACCGACGAAGAGTGCTCTGTGCGGATTGGTGAGGCACGGAGCGTGATCTCGGCCTCGAAGTCCGGCATGATCCCATCGACATTCTTGAGGCGTCCAGTCGTACAGCCCGGCAAGCGGACGGCCGTCGATTGTTGGCAGACCGTAGTCTAAGGGGTTCAGAGTACGCTGGAGGGCGAGGGGCGAAGGGACGTAGGTGCCGGGAGGGGTGATCCGCATGTCGCATTGGGGAAGATGCGGAGCAGGCGAGGATGTCGCGATGTTGATCCCCTCGCACATGGAGCACAAGCTGAGCTCGACGGGCGTCTTGCTGTCGAGCACGCTGTGGCGAAGAGGCTGATCAGGGAATGGGTCCGCAACATGAGGCGAGTCTTCTCGGTAGCCGTGGTAGTCGACGAAGAGGTGGGAGATGTGAAGATAGACCCGACCAGGGTTGTTCAGTTGGAAGCCGTAGTGGTAGCTGCACGCCTCTGTGTTGAAGCGAGTCGGGACATGCTGTGATAACCGCTCGGCGCCCTCCAAGCGTACCTCAAAGGTATCGGGACCGAGGCTCGCCTTGATGTACCGAGCAAGGTCTTCGTCCTTGGACGGCACGATCGTCGACGCCGTTGCGCAGACGGACTTGTCGGAACGAGTGATCGACACCTCGAAGGCGTTGCAGGCGTCGGGGTCGTAGTTGACGGCGACGGAGAAGGAAGAATGAGACGGTAGGTCGATGGCACGAGTGAGGCTTGGCGAGAGCGCTGGTCGTGTTCTGGTCGGATGTGGACAACTCGAGCTGAGGATCGGGAGGAGCGAGGCGGCGAATCTCTGCGAGAAGGCGAGTTAGCGAAGGGTTGCCTCTCCAGCGGAAGTCGCCAGCCACGCACCCCTCCGACGCCACCGTAGCGCTGTACTAGGAGTGCCGCAATGGAGATCAGAGCGACACTGGCGACGAGCATTCGTCGCGGGAGAGCCTGTCGCGGGATCGCTCCATTCGGTCTCGCCTGTTCATACGCATCCGACGGCAGAAGGTCGTAAGAAGCCGCCGAGCGCATCATTCAGCTGGGAAAGAGTACATAACGCACGACGGCGCACGAGCGCGACCTGTAGGAGGAGTCGGAGGTACGGAGCCAACTTGGACAGATGCGAGGACTCGAGGAGCATTCGGCAGAAGCGAACGCGTTGATGAGCTCGCGTGGCATTCGGCTCTGTCCCGGAGCCATCAGCCGTCCGCAATTGAGACCGTCCAGCAGGACGATCCCCAGCCAAGATTCCAGCTTCAATCTCCCGAGGTGCCATGCACGCCGTCGAAAGCTAACGCTGTGAGACTAGAGCATAACTGCCAAGCGCGCTATCGAGTTGAGCTGCCCCGCTAGCGGATGCGGCTGGTGGAAGCGGTGAAGGCGGAGGAGGAGAGCGAGGAGCAGCAGCCTGGGAGAAAGCGAGGACTCGAGACGGTGCGACGGTGCTCTCATGTTCCAACACGTATTTCTCGGTCCCCTAGCCCGGTCGTTCCTTATTGCTGGCGCCGAAAACCTTGAGACGCCGGCCGGGTCGCGAAGTTCGCGATTTCGCTCGTTCCCGCTTTCCTCGCCCACGGCAGCGACTAGCGGTTTGTAGACGCGTGATCTGTGCTCTGGAAGCAGCTGGCTATCGCTCGAAAGCAGTACAACTTGTCCCGAGAGAGCGAGAGAGGAGGCTCTCTCGTCCTCGCGTCGTCATCGCCTCTCTCCCTTTGACATCTTGAGCTGCGGGTCGACCTTCCTGTATACCATAGCGGGCGTAGAGTGCGAGTCTCTAGCCGGCAGAAGGTGTTGCGAGGGTAGGGGAGCAGAAAGAGCGAAGTGCTCGAGGGGAGGAGGGCGGGACATCCGGAACGGCGCTCTCCCTCTCTCATATGCGGGCGTTCCGAGGTGACAGATCCGTGCATACCAGAGCTGTTGAGCTCTACGCCGAGTAGCACATCTCTACAACAAGTGACGAGGGCGGGAGGAAGGGAAGAAGTGAACGAGCTGACGAGCCTCCGCCCGTCTCAAGCTTTCGCGCTTTTGCAATAGCTTGGTAGGTGCTCTTGAGCAGTCAAGCAGTGTACATTTCGAAGGAGCGGTATCATGGAGAACCTACAGCGGGAGACCTGCAAAGCACTGCACATCCTCCTCCGGCCTCATCGAGAAGTCAAGACTCGGCGGACACTGCAGGCAGAACCTGATGTCCTCCGCGACGTCTTCAGTTGCTGGCGGTGTCGGAGCGCGCGGAGGAAGGCGTCGTTGACGTTCGACGGCGCGGTTGACGGCTATCTGGAAGATCATGTCGTCGCTGCAGCCCAAAGGCAAGATTAGCTTGATGCAAACGAGTGACGAGAGCGACGGGCGTACACGGGCGAGCAAGAGTGCATGCCCTCGTAGTCGCACTTGTTGTGCCAGTGAAAGGTCGCACTCTGCTTGAGGGGGAACTCCATCGTATCGAACAAGCCGCCGCCCAGTCGCGAGCTGTACGGCAATCAAAGTCAGCGCGAGGACGATGGAGCGAAGGAAAGCAGAACGCACATGTCCAAGGTTTCGACTTTCGCTTCCGGGTTGCGCGAAGCGTAAGCGGCGATGTTCCCGGCTTCTTGATGAGTGTACGGCACCTCGGGCGAGTACGTCCGGAACGCAGAAACGAAAGCGCCAGTCCAGGACGGACCGAACCACTGCCGGTAGAGCGACAGCATGGTGTAGTTCGAGTGCGAATTGTCGTTCGACTCCCACAAGACGAGGTCAGGACCCCTACCTCCGCGCTCCTGCGCCATCTTCCCCAGCATCTTCTCCGTGTTGGCGAGGTAGTCGCCTCCGCTGCAGTGGAGCGCGCCTGTGTCCGCGATGCACTGCTGGCGGAAGTCGAGGTAGGAGATGCGCATCTTGGCCGACTCGGCAGAGAGGCGTCCCCAGCACTTCCAGAATTTGGACGTCGGCGCAGAGAGGTTGGCGGCAAGGGGACCGAAGAGGTGGTCGACGCCGGCGAAGAAGATGCCTCGCCAAACGGACGTTCCGACGAGGGCGATCCAGAGGTCCTGCTTGGCGAGTTCGTCGGGCGTGTAGATGTGAAATATGCAGTCGCGAGGCACCCATATCCAGCCGTAGCGTGTGCAAGGGAGGGGAGTATCTTCGCAGCGGACCCAACGTCCCCGACTTCCCACCTCGTCACCTCGACACCGCTCCTTCGGCAAGGCGAGCTCCTGACGTCCGTCGCCGCGCAGTCGACTTCCATCTTGACGCATGACGGTAACGTTGTACGTGTCAAGCCCTAGCGGAAGCCAGTAGGCGTAAGGCTTGCCAGTCTGTGTGCGTCTGAAGGCGTCCACCCGAAGACGGTAGTCCCCCGCATCGAGGGCCGTGTAGCGCACGACGTACCGCCCCTTCTGAGCATACGATACGTCTGCCGCGAAGCGAGCTGGCCCTTCGAGCCAGACTGCGACGTCCTCCAGGTCGGGGTGTAGCGGGGGGTCATTTGCCGACTCGAAGTCGATGTAAAAGACCGCTTCGACATTCTGCCTGGCTTCGCTGAGTCCAGGACCCCACAACTTGCAGGGAGGAACAGCGGCAGTCTCCAGGCCAAAGTACTGATGGGTTGGGAGGGGGAGAGCGTGTCCAGACTGCGAGTACAAGGAGATCCGCGTTGCGCTTAGGGCGGAAAAGATGGCGAGTGAACAGACTGTGAACAGCGAGGCAGCAGCCGCCAAGTGGAAAGAGCGCGTCCAAGCGGGCCGTCGCGACGAGGAGGAGGGAGAGGAGGACCGTGACAGGGCGTCTGTGTCGTCTGGATAGTCTTCGGGACCGGGTGATACAGTCGGTATACGCGTATAGCCGGGCGGGAAGCTGTTCAGCGCCATCATGAGCCAGGAGCAGTGAAAGGGAGGAAGCCAAGAGGAAGGAGAGCTAGGAGAGCGGGAGGAAGAACGGTTTGGAGGCGACGTCGTCGTGCTCGCCTGTGTTGATCGCGTCTGTCAACGCTGGTGGCCTGGCTAGTCGCTTCTGCTGCCTCTACGCGTGCTCCCGCATCGCCAGACGTCCTCCCTCGCCTTCTCTCATCCTCATCAGCCACCGCTCAAGCACTCCTCGCAACCCGCTTCTCTCGGCATTGGGCGATGTCGGCAGGGACGTGGAAAGATTCCAGGGCAGGTGTAATGCTCCGGCGCGTCCGGCGGGCCAGACGATGGAGTGCACACGCGACGGAACGTCCGCGGACGGGCAGCTTCGCCTCTCTTGGCTAACTTGCTCCTCTTTCTCTAGTCGCTCTTGAACTCTCGACGAACGGCCAAGAAGCATGCCCCGCTCCACTGCTCACGAGTCGGCTAGCGTGGGGGGCGCGAAGCCGGCTAATCCGCTCCCTCCCTCTCGCGCCTCCTCCTCCCCGACTGCTCCGCTTGAAGTTCCCGCCGCACACACCTACGATGCTTCCGGTCATGGCGATTCTTCATCGGAACTCTCGGACGACTCGGAGGACGACCTGGTCAACAAGGAGGCTGGAGAAGGGGACAAACACTCGCGCTTGCAAGGCGCTTCGACTGGTCGGCGCCAGAAGGGCGAGCAAATCATGCGGAGCGTAGGGAAGGGATTGCTGAACAAGGTGACGCTGCATGGGTTGCACTCGGACGAGGTGAGCTTGCTGAGGTCCTAACCCTCGTTCAGCCAGTCGATATGCTCAGGCTGAGCATATCGACTTTCGTCTATGCGGGCGCAGGCTTCGGCGGACGCAGAGAAGGCGCACCTCACCGACCTCGAAGCCCAGGCCGCCACGCACCGCAGGAAGCGCGGATCCTGGTGGACGCCTCTCCCGACGGCGCACAAAGTCCTCATCGTCTGCTCCATCGCCCTCTGCATCATCCTCGCGACAATTGGCATCGTTGTTGGCGTGGTCGTTGCGAGGCATACGGCGGAGAGGAGCGAAGTCGAGAAGGCGGATCCAGGAAGTCGGCTGAAGGCGGACGAGCAGTGGATTGCGACGCAGGGCTCGCAGGCGCAAGATGAGCTTGCCGTCGACGACACTCACGGCATCGCATCCGGCAACGCTGCGCCGGGCGCGTCGCACTACGTTGGCGAGCCGCTCCAGCCTCTCGCCTTGCCTGTCGGAACGTCGGACGCGAAGGCTTCGACCAGCCAGCCACCCGCCCTCTACTCGCGATTCCCCGAGCTGCAAGCCCTGCTCAACAACAACCATGACTGGCAAGGGAACGTCACAAAGGCTGCGCCTCAGTTCCTCCCCACTCTCGCGCAAGGACAGCATCCGAAGGTGATCTTTCGAGCTTGCCTGCCCAGTACCCTCGCTGACGTTATCTGCATGTCCAGTTCGCGTACCTCGGCTGCGCTGACTCGCGCGTACCCGAAAGCGTCCTCGCTCAGAAGCCTGGCGAGATCTTCGTTGTGCCTTTTCTCGTCCTCCTCCTGCGACGTACCGTACGCTAACAGTACCTCACGCTGTCCGCCAGACGCGAAACGTCGGTCAGTTCGACCCGAATTCCGTCACTGCCTCGGATCTTATCCTGATCTACCGCACTCTCGCAGGCAACGAATACCTCGTCGACGACTTGAGCAGCGAGACGGTCATGTCGTACGCGATCAGTCATCTCGGTGTCCGTCACATCATCGTCATGGGCGAGTTCTCCTCCTCCCTTTCTGACGCACGCTTCGAAGCTGACGACTTACCTGCCTTGCAGGCCACACAAAGTGTGGCGCTGTACGTGCGGCGATCGCCAGTCCGAGCAAGGAGGTTATCACGAACATGGATGAGACTCGCATCGACGTGCGCATCTCTGTTTCGCTAACTTGCGCCTGCAGAAGCTGAGCGTGTTTGCTCCGTCGCAGCAATGGATCCGCCCAATTCGCTCGCTCTTCGCTACGACAAATAGGACTGAAGTCGTTTCTTTCCGTGAGGCGCATCACAACGCCGAGACACTCGAGGCAGACGACGTGACGGACGAGGTCTGGAGGTGCGCGAGGATTTCTTCCTTCCTTCTCAAGTTATTTCCAGCTGCTGACCCGCTCGCGCCCAGAGCGATGGTCGAGGAGAACGTCAAGATCAACGTCCAGCGACTCGCGCAGGACTCGTCCGTTCAACACGTTCGTCCTCACCTAGTCTTTCACCCTCACCCGCCCCGCTCATCCTCAGGTCGCGGTCTGCAGGCTTGGTACCTCTACAGGCAGCAGATGTCTACACAAGCTGCTGAACAGCCTGCCGTGCCGACTCGTCGCTCGGAGGACAAGAAGCAGGCGGAACTTTGGTGAGCCTCCGCGTCCTTTCCAGCAGACAGCCTTCGCAAACCGACAATTGCGCTTCGCGGCTCTCTCCCTTCGCTCGCCGCGTATATAACTGACAGTCAACTCGAACGGCGCTGCAGGATTCACGGCTGGATCTACGACGTCGAGACCGGACTCGTCGAAGACCTCGTGCGTCCGTCCTTTCCTCCCTCTTTTTGTCCAACGTCTCCTCGACTGGCTCCAACTCTGACTCCATGACGATCGCTACCGCGACGCAGGGAGTTTCTGTTGGACCGGATGGATCGCTCGTGCAGCGCTAGCGGAAGCCGTTTCCCTTCGTTCGCCAAGTCGACCTTCTTCTCTCGCTGGGGAGCCGGCTGCTCCCGGTCAGCTGAGCCATACACTCTGTGGGATGTATTACCTGAAGGATACGCGTGACTGTCTAGGCTGAGATGAGCGAGGCAAAGCGAGGCAGAGCCAGAAGGGAAGAGGAATTCCTCGCTTCGTTAGGCTACGGCTTTGAAAATACGTAGGGCCTGTCAAGCCTTCGTAAAGCCCTTCGCAATCATCACACAGTCCCTACACGAGAGCCATGTCGACACTTTGCTCTCGCTGTTCCCCGCTTCCGTCTCTCCTCCTCACCACTCGCACACTTGCTGCTGAACGAGCTACGACTGTATCAGAGGACACGCAAGACCTACTCGAGCCACCTCGCACCGCTCGCACGCTCTCCCACCGCTCCATCTCGGCACCCCCTTCCCATCGTCATCTCCCTTGACCCGTCTCGCCTCGCCCGCTCGCTCGCCATGCTGCCGAACCGCCAGAAGGTCGACATCAGCGTGCGTTGACTCTCTTTCTCTCCGGACTGTTCCGCCAGCCAGTCGCGCCGTTGCGCCGTCGAGCGCCGTCCTCTCACGCTCGCGAGGGTCACGTTGCACCGCATGAACTGACCTAGTCCGCTCGCTCGCGTGCGCCGTGCAGTCGTTCTCCGAGCAGGAGAAGGAGCTCTTCCAGAAGTACGGAAAGGTCCCAGCCCACAAGAACCTGCTCGCCAACAAGCTCAAGGTGCGCTTCCCCTTCCACGGGCGGGGCAGTCGGCGCTAGTGTCGAGAGGCTGCTTCAGGCGCTTGCAAGCTGACAACTGGATTGTGACGGCGTGCAGGAGCGCAAGTACTTTGACTCGGGCGACTACGCCATGTCCAAGGCGGGCGTCTCTCCCCCTCAATCCGTCGGCACGGCCATCCCCTCTCCCGCCGACATCCCTCACGCCTCTCCGCCCTCGAACCAGTCTGGCGCGCAGAACATTCCCGGCGCGTCGACGAGCCCGAACAGCGGAGGTTTCCACGGCGGAAGCGGCAGCCCCGGCAGCCCTGGTAGCGGAGGGGTCGGCGTCGGCGTCAGTCCTGGGACGTACGGCTCGCCCAGCAAGGAGCCGATCTCGATGCACCACCCGCACAGGTCCTGAGCGCGTTGCGGTGGTACCGGTGGAAGCGATCGCTCGAGGAGGCGGAGGAATGGGCGACGAGGAGCAAGACGCCGCACTCCGTCGACCCGCTTCTCCCTCCTTGACATCAACCACCTTTTCCCTCTCCCTCTTCTCTTTCGGCATGACTCGGAACTTCAAGGATCAAGCTACGTGGTCGTCGTCGTCGTCGTTCTGTCGCAGTTGTCGTCCTTACGGGATCCTCTCGCTCGCTCGTTTCCGATTCCGGGCTCTCGCGGTCGTACCGTCCTTCCCTTCCCGCACACCCTGAATGTACACAGCATATCTCGCCATCATTGTCCGCGTTGTAACAAGCCCCTTTCGCTCGCTTCGGCTGATGAGGAACTTGGTCGAGAGCGGAACTTCGAGCTTGGGAGAGGCTCGCTCGCTTCGACGTCTCGCACCGCTCTCTGCCGCTCGTCTGGACGCTTCCTGGAGCAATGGCTGCCATCGCTACCGTCACCTCGACCTCGTCCACCTCGCAGGCGCCTCCGCCGCTGTGGAAACCCGCCTCTGTCGCCCCTCGCCAGCTCCCATCGCTCCCCGCCCGCGCCGACATCCCCGTCTCGTCTGCGCAATGCGAGAAGGCACTGAACGCGCTATTGAAGCATGTCGAGAAGGTGCAGGAGGAGCGCGGCGAGCAAGAGCTCCTGGGCGAGCAGGAGGAGAAGGTCTTTTTGGTCGTCGGGTTGAAGCAGGCGCCGAAGCGCGAGACGCACAAGCCCGTCAGGATGTGAGTGCTAGACTCTTTCGTTGGGTTATCAGTATCGGCACCGGCACCCCCAGCGAGTTCGAGCTGACCCTCTTCTCGACACAGCCCTGTCCCTCATCCCGTCATGAACCCCCGCGAGTCGCCTGTCACGCTCTTCGTCAAGGACCCGCAGCGAGAGTACAAAGACCTCATCGCCTCGTCCAACATCGGCTTCATCTCGCGCGTCGTCGGCCTCGACAAGCTTCGCAAGAAGCACAAGACGTACGAGGCGAAGAGGCAGCTCCTCAAGGAAGCGGACCTCTTCCTTGTCGATGACAGGGTCATGGTGGATGTCGGAAAGTGCTTGGGAAAGATGTGGCGCGATGCGAAGAAGTGCGTCCTGAGGAACCGATCGACTTGCTCTCGTTCCGCCTTGCTGACTCGGCTGTTCTCTCGGCAGGCAACCTATTCCTGTTGCGATTCAGCGCAAGGACCTGAAGGTTGAGCTCGAACGCGCCATTGCATCGACTTACATGAACGTGACGACCGGAACCGCTCTGTTCGTTCGCCCCTCCTCGTCTACCTCAACCGCTCGAGTTTACTGACTCATATGTGCTCTCACAGCTCCATCAAGATCGGCACGACCGACCTCCACTCCGCCTCTGAGCTCCTCGCCAACCTCGACGCCGTCCTGCCCTACATCGCCTCGCGCATCCCGCAAGCCCCCACCTCCTTCTCCAACATCCAGTCCCTCCACCTCAAGACCTCGACCTCGACTTCTCTGCCTATCTACAACGCCCCTCTGAGCGAGCGTTTCGAAGGTACTGGGTTGACGGCTGAGCAGGAGAAGGAGCGTGCGGAGAAGTTGGAGAAGAAGAAGGCTGAGAAGGAGGAGCGGAGGAAGAGGGAGGAGGAACGCGAGGCGAGGAAGAAGGAGCGGACCGCGACGAAGGATGGTCAGGGGCGGTTTGAGAAGAAGCGCGAGCGGGATGAGGACGAGGGCGAGGACGAGGAGGTCGAGGCTGCAGCGGAGGAGGAGGCGCCTGAAGCGAAGGAGCCCAAGGCCAAGAAGGCGAAGAAGGCTGCCGCAGCTCCTTCAGCGGGCAAGAAGGCGTCTGCCAAGAAGTCAAAGGCATGACCGCCCCATCCCTCCCGCCTCTCGCCGCGCTTCCGGTCCTGTGTGCTCTTTCGGTTCCATCGCATCGTCTTCCTCTTGTTGTGCAACATGTTCTCTTCTAGATCCTCCTACCTCTGCGGCCGTCAGGGAGGAGACACTGCGTGAGACTTTCGATAGCAAGGGTATGTCGAGGAACACATCAGGTGTAGAGACAGTGCGGCCGTTACAGGCGTTGCGAGAGTGAAGAGAGGTGTATACGCAGGGAGGAGGACGATTTCGTCATTTGTCGTGAGTGTCTGTTCGGAAGAGTCGGACGAGCCCAGCTCGTGCTTCGGTTCACAAGGCCGACCTTCTCGCCTACTGCGCCCACGTCGCCGTCCAGCTGCACGATGCAAGCGAGAGTGTCAGCAGCTACGCCAATTTGAGCGAGAGAGGGACGCAACGCACGAGAAGCCGGCAAACTCGTTCTGGTCCTGCGCCGACAGCGTCGAGTGGACCGGCGTGAGCGTAGGTGCCTCGGAGGTGAATCTGTTTTAATGAGAGGAATGGCAGGAGAGAGGGAGAGAGGGGGAGAGGACAGCGACAGAAGGCGAGAGGAGGGCGAAGGGGAGAAGGGCAGGAATCCGTAAGCAAGGCGGATGGACGGAGCAGAGAGGGACAAGGCACTCACTCCGCATCGAAGTTGGAGGTGTCGGTGGCTGAGGACTGCGCAGCGAGGCAAGCGAGGGGTCAGCAACGGCAAGGCGGAGTCTTCCTGAGGCTGACTGGCGCAAGTCGACGTCGACCGCAGAGAGAGCAGAACGCACGATGTTGGGGTAGAAGGGACTCGGGATGCGCTTGTGGAAGATGTCGTCCCAGTTCGTGTCCTTGAAGAAGAGGTGATTCTTGATCTCGGCGGCGTCGGCCTCCGTCGCACCGAGACGGCGAGTCGGGTCCTTCGTGAGAAGCTACGGAAGGGAAGCATGTCAGCGAAGAGCCGCTTTCAGTAACCGAAGGAAGCGAACACACCCTTGTGAGGATGCTGACGCTGTCTTTCGGCATATGAATCGGGTACAGCGGCTCGTCTTCCAAGATGGCGTCGAAGATCTCGTCTTCGTCGTCACCTCGGAAGGGAGACTGTCCCAGCAGCATCTCGTAGATGAGGACGCCGAACGCCCACCAGTCGACAGCGCGACCGTACCGCTGCTCGAGGATAATCTCGGGCGCCATGAACTCGGGAGTGCCGCAGAAAGTAGAGGTCGTCTTGCCGAACCACATGTCCTCCTTGCACAAACCGTAGTCGGCAATCTTGATGTGGCCGTCGAGGGTGAGGAGAATGTTGTCGAGCTTGAGGTCGCTGCGGAATGGAGGGTGATCAGTCTTGGCTTCGCAGCGGACGGAGGAATGCTCGTCGACGCACCGGTAGACGATGCCATTCTTGTGGAAGTACTCGAGAGCCAGCAAGACCTCAGCCGCGTAGAATTTGGCGCGCCTCGGCGTGAACTGCTCGCGCTGGATGTGAAGCATGAGGTCGCCTCCGGAGACGTATTCCATGACGAAGTAGATGCGGGTCTCGGTCTGGAAGCAGGAGTGAAGACCGAGAAGGAAGGGGTGACGTTCGCGGGCGGCGGCGAGGAAGACGCGCTTCTCCGACTTGGTACTGCGAGCGGCACGAGCGTGAGCACAGCTCGCGACGCAAGGGAGATGCATCGAGACGTACGACTCAACCTCGTCGTTCTCGATGATGAACTCTTTCTTCAGAACCTTGATGGCGTAAAGCTGCGCACTCCGCTTCTCCTCAGCGAGCATGACCTTGCCAAAGTTGCCCTTGCCGAGGACGGCGAGGAAGTTGAAGTCTTCGAGACCGATGCGACGCTGGCGAGCGGGCTGCGGCGGCGCAACCTGCTGCTGTTGCTGCTGCTGCACGGGCGGCGGAGCTGCGACAGGCGCGGCGACTTCTTGAGGAGGCGGACGGACGACCTGTTGCGGCTGTTGCTGCGGCGCCTGCGGGTACGCCGGTCCACCGTACGTCGGCGGCTGTTGCTGAGCAGGCGGAGGAATGCGGGCGGCGGGCTGCTGGTAGAGTTGGCTGGGCTGAGTCGAAGCTGGAGGTGCTGGCTGCTGGAAGCGCTGAGGGTACGGCTGCTGGGGCTGCTGCTGCGGGAAAGGCGCTTGCGGCTTCTGCGGAGCCGTTGCGGCAGACGGGTAGGGCTGGGCCTGCGCGGGCGGCGGCGGCGCGCCATAAGGCTGCTGCTGCGGCTGCTTGTAAGGCTGGAAGGATGGCGGCTGAGGCTGCTGAAGCTGCTGCTGCTGCTGAACGGGTCGACCAGCATCGCTCGCGTAGGCGCCGAATACGGAGCCGATCGAGTCGCGCGCGTCGTTGCCGAAAGACGAGACCGTCGACGCCGACGAGTGCCGCGGAGGTGCGGCGATGGGCGGCTGTTGCTGTTCGGGCAGGGACTGCTGCTGCTGGCGCTGCGGATACGAGTCGAGCGCGGGAGGCGGAATGCGGGACGCAGACTGCTGCTGCTGGTCGTTCGAAAGGCTCAGACGGCCAACCTCGGCGGGGAGCTGCTGCTGCGCGCGCATGTCGTAGGCGGGGACCGGAGGACGCTGACCGTAGGCAGATGTCGGGGTCTGCGGCGGCTGCGGGATAGTCTGGATCCGCTCGGACGGGATAGGACGAATAGCCGGGGTGAGCTTGGTCACGCCTGCACGACGACTGCTGTTGATCGTCTTGATATCCGAGAGGAGCTTGTTGGCCATTTCCATCGACATGCCGCAGAAGTCGGGGACGAGGTGGATGCAGTCGGTGTGGGCGGTAACGCCGCACTCCGAGCACTTTCGGGCATGCTTCCGGCCAAGCGGGAGGACGAGACCGCAGTGGCAGCACCAGTTCGGCGAGATGTTGGTGATTGGCTCGAAGCGGTGAGGGATGCGGTGGTTGATCTGCTCCTCGTCCTTGTCCTGCGGGCAGTTCAAGCGTCAGTCTGCGGCTCAGGGAAGTCGGAGGAAACGCCGCGCACCGCATCCGTGTTGCTCTTGGAGATGCACTTCGTGACGACCTTGTGGTAGCATTTGGCGTGACAGGCGTACTTGCAGTCCTCGCACTGCATGCCGGCGCCCTTCAAGAGGAACTCGCCGCACAGTGCGCACAGAACGACCGTGTAGAACTGCTTCTGGACGAACTTGTGGCCGTTCTGCTCGTGAACTGAGTCCTTGCGCTTGCGAACGGCGCCCTGACGACCGAGACCTCCCGCATCGTAGGGGCGTTTCCGGACGTTCGACTTGACTGCGTGCCACGAGAATCGTTAGCTCAAAGTAGAGGAATGAACGCGAACGTTTCGCACCGAAGTTGACGTGAAGTTGGATGGCGCCCTCAGGCTCGACGGCGAACCAGGCGTCGATGCCCTCGCCCTTCACGCCCGGTCCTCCGACGCCAAATGTTCCGGCGAGACTCTCCTCGCGGTTGAGCCCGCCGACCGGGACGTCGTTCATCTGCGCGCTGCTCCCGCTTCCGCCGCTTCCCTGCGTGACTCTCGCAGCCGTGACCCAGCCCGGTCCCGCCTCGGCGCCCATCTTCTTGCGCCTGAGCTCCTCAACGATGTCGCTCAAGCGCAGCCAAAGCATGCCGATCGGGACGGGCGCGCCTTCGCCCGGCACTTTGTCGTAGATGGTAACCTCGGCCTCGTTCGCCTTGTCGACGTGGATCTCGAAGTCTTCGTTCCAGCGGTCGTTGCGCGAGCCGTGCGTGCGTGCTCGAGGCGTGTCTTCGACCTTGACGTAGATGACGGTCTCGGAGGCGTGCTTCGACCTCTTCGGCTGGGGGGCGTGGGCGAGTTCGCGAGCCGACTTGATCGTGATCTGGAGAGCGCCAGAAAGAGGTCGTCGAAGGTTGGCCTTGGCGTCCTCAGCGATACCTGCGTGCTAATCGAATCAGTCTCGGTGGAGACGGAAGCGGAAGAAAGGGCGCACCGTCGTCCTCCTCCCCCAGCTCTCCCATGACGTCCAGCGTCTTGTACTTCTTCAAAGCCTGGCTCAACAGGACCATCTTCTGCTTCGACTCGACACGCTTGTTCTCCGTGTCGGCGCTGTCGAGTGCAAAACCGTCAGAACGGCGTTCTAAGACGCCTTGCAAGGTAGATTGACGCACCGGGCCTTCCGGTCGCCGTCAGCCATGTAGAGCTTGGCCATCTTGTCGATGCCCTCCTTGTACTGTCGCTCGACATGCAGCTTGAACTCGAGCTGGTGCAACATGCGCGATATCTTGGCTGTCGTGAGCGGCGTGTCGGCCTTGATGAGATCTGCCATGAGTCAAGGATCGGCCCGTCAGCAAGCGGAAAGGGGCGGCGAGGCGGCGAGTGCGCACCGAGATTCGTGAACTGCTCCTTGGCCTTTGCTCCGCCAAAGAGCGCCATTCCGCCAGGTCCACCCGCACTCGCCGCATCTCTCGCCTCAACACGACCGTGCATGGCTGGGTTCGCACCGTAGGCCTGAGGCTGGACGTAGCTTGGCGCAGCGCCAGGCGGAGGCGGCGGTCTCGACGGCAGCGGGCGGTTCCTCGGGTCCTCCATCGCCGCAGGACTGCTCCTCCCTCCTCCAGTGGCAGCCGCTCGTCGACCCTCGAGCTCGCGCACGCTGTCCTCGAACCATCCGATTGTCCGCTGAGCCTCACGAATCTTGGCGTCGCAAGTCCGGATGACGTCCTGGTTCTGCGTCGCATTTCGCATCGCCTGGAAGCCTTCGAGGATCTTGCGCTCCTTCTGGATGCGCGCATGGAGAGAGGCGAGCTTCGAGGCGTAGTCGGCCCCGCCCGGGTTCGCAGGCAGCTGAGACTGCGTTGCGAGGGTGATCAAGGGTCGGATCGGGGACAAGGGGGAAGTAGATGGAGGTTGAGTCAGTTATCCGTTCCGCTCGTGCAGTGTAGCGCCCGCTCGTCGCCTCGTTGTGTGAGGAAGGGGGACGACGACACCCAGCCGACACTCGCCCCAAAGGGCGCCGCTCAGATGCGAAGAGACCAGAACGTACACTCATGACCTATGGATCGTAGCGCCGAACCACCAGGGGTGCTGTCGTCGAGAACGAGGTGCGAGAGGGCGATGCGACACCGAGCGGGGTCGGGATGTCGTTCGCAGGGCAAGCTGAGCGGTCTAGCCGGCTCGCTGGGTGTGAATGGCGCTGAAGCAAGCAAGCAAACTGTCTGGACGCGAGCGAACTGAGGATGCGGCGACTTGTACGAGCGAGTGAAGTCGAACCGCACGCTCCTCACGATGGCGAGTCTTTCTACTCCTTCTTGCATGAGACAAGTGCAGTGATACAGCACGAAAGCTCTCTCCCACCGAATAGCGACGGAGCGGACCGCCGGAGCAGCGGTCTATAGCATTCTCGGGGGGAAATCGAAGGGAACGCGAGCGTGAGTTGCGAATTCCTTGCTTTGCGAGATAGCGGGTATAGCGGAAATACTGAGGGTTGGGTTGGGAGGTCGTTCTAGGCGGAGGAGGGAGGCTGTCGACGATGGAAGAGGCGAAGAGACGGGCAAGGGCAATGGCCAAGTCGGCGACGAGGCATGCGTGCAAACTGTATTCAGCTCGCTCAGAAGACGTAGGGGATGTAACTGTACAAAGGCGTCAGCTCACGGCATTCACAGCTGAGCACTGCACGATTGAGAAAGGGAGGAGACGCACGAGTACGGGACCATCTGCTTGTACTTCTGCCAGTCCTCGCCGTACTTCCTCGCGCACTTGACATCGTCGCGAGCGTTGCGGTGGAGGAGCATCGTGCCGTGGAAGAAGGGGTAGTAGTACGGGATGACCGAGCCCGTGCCGGCCGAGGCAGCCCAGATGATGGCCTGCGTCCAGTCCGAGATGTAGTCTGCGCGGGATCATCGTCAGCATGAGTCGCATGAGAGGGTGGCAGCGAGACGCACTGGGCTTGCGCAAGTACTTCCAGCACCCATCGAGGAGGAGCTCGCCCTTCTTCGTCTTGAAGGTCTTTGGGTTGTCAAGTTCGGCCCACGGGAACTGCGGGAACGTGTTGCGCTTGATATAAGTGCCCGTCTTGACGGCCTTGAAGTGCGACTTTTGCGCCATCGAGATGTCCATCCTGCTCGAGCGATCTCGTCAGTCCAGCTTCGAGGGACAGGAGTTCGTGACGCACATAGCCTGAGCGAATGTTAGAAGAACGAAGAGGAAGACTAGCGTCGGCTTCGAGTAGGTGTAGGTTGCCGGGTCGTGCGTCGCCATGTAGATCGCCGCGTAGGCGTACGAGAACGGGACGCCGGCGAGGTTCCAGTACGAAAGGAGCCAGCCGAACTGCGAGTCGCACGCTTGTCAGCAAGGGGCGCCCATTCAAGTGCTAATTGCGGGACACACCTTCTCGTAGTTCATGTCTACGGGAGGCGAGGGGTCAGTCCAATTCGAGAAGGAAAAGGCGCAGATGGGCGCACCCCAAGTCTGCGGAATGTACTGCTCGCCCTGTGTACAGAAAAGGTCCATGAGTGACGGTCTCGAGAGACTGTTCGAAGGTGAGTACGCACCTTGCCGCAAGCGTTCAGGTAAAGACCCGTTCCGTACGCAAAGAGGGCGGTGTTGCCGCTGACGTAGCCGTAGTCTTGGTGCTGCTTGACGACTGCGCCCATCGCCAACGCGAACAAGAGCGTCCAGGAGACCCTGATCTCGGCAAACATCTTGATGTCGACGATTCCGACGCGCGGGTTGAGCGTCGCACCCATGAAGTAGTCGTAGACGAGGTTGCCGCTCATACGGTAGTTCTCGCCAAAGAGGTAGGTGATGGCGGCAAGGGTAAAGCCGGAGATGGAGGCGACCGTGAGGAGAGCGCCGTAGAGATCGATGACTTCGGCGAGATTGAACAGCTCGTAGTAGTGGGCGAGGCCGACAAGGAGTGCGGTAGCGTAGATCGAAGTGTAAGCGTTGCAGTAGTAGTCGAGGGCGCGGTTGCCGAGATGAGGGAGGGGAAGGCCTTTCTGGTGGACGCCCGGCATGACGAAGGCGAGGAGGAACTGGCCGCCAACGAAGATGAGGTAGAGCGCAGTCGCCCTCTTCGTGGGCATCGCATTCTGCGCGTTCGAAAGCATGTCAACCTCGCGCAGAGCGGGATGTCCGGCGCGACGGCTACGTACCTCCCAGACGAGCGTCGCAACATGCTTAACAAAGTCGACCCAGCCGCCCGGTCCGAGCAAGGTCGAGGGGTCTTTCGGTGTCGCCAGTCGTCCTGTGCGCGCCGGAGTCAGCTCGAAAAAGACAGAGGACGAGTGGGAGAGTCGGGACTCGCCGTCGTAGAAGTACAGGCAGACGTAGAGGTAGTAGAAGAGGATGGGGAAGCCTGTCATCATCGCAAACGTTCCGACAGGCCCTCCAAACTCGAGCTCCTCCTCTTGAGCGTGCGGATCGCTGCCGTCCTCCTTTGTTGGCTGAACCGACGAGGACTGTGCCGGAGGGACGTCGGCCGGCAGAGACTTCGCTGGGCTGGCAGGAGCCGATTCAGCACTCGTAGTAGCTGCTGCCTTTGTCCGACTGCGCAGATTGCGCCCGTGGTCCGCCATCGTTGAAGGTCGAGAGTTTGAGAGATGAAGAGAGCGCGTCGAGGTTGCGGTTGTCGAGGCGGTTCGCAGAGCGTTTGCGCGTCACGGAAGCGTGTACTCGAACACTCGGAAGGCCCTGCGAGCACCCAGAAAGCGAGCGAAGGGATGTGCACCGGCCAGACCTCCTCGTTCCCCTCTCGCTCTCCTTCCCCTCACTCTGTTCCGCCAAGACCGCTCAAATCTGTGCTGGGATCATCGCTATGGTCCCACAATTACCTCTCGAGCTTGAACTGCGCATACTCGACGCCGCGCTGCTTCCCCTCGGTCCTTGTCGCCCCACGGCAACGCGACCTGTAGGATGCCGTATCCTCACCTGCGTCCACCGCCGATGGACGCCATGGGCTCAGCGCGAGCTCTTCAAGGTCGCGCGCATCGAGTGCGAGTCGCCGTGGGATGATGACGCGGTCGACGGCTTCGTTGAGCGTCTCGAGAAGCATAGCGGCCAGGCTATCAGCCGTTTGTGGGTCGACATCGAGGAAGAGACAACAGAGCCGATGTGCCTGTTACCACGCCGATTCAAGGAGGGCTGTCTCGAGGAAGTGTGGGTGTTGGCTTGGGAGAAGTGCGCGAAGGCTTTGTGGGAAGGCACGAGTAAGTCCGTGCATCCTGCCTCCGCCACCATTCCTTTCTGTGCTGACGTTGGCTGCACGTAGGCATCAAGAAGCTGCACATCCGCGACATAGCCGGCGGATCAGACCTCCTCACGTCTCCCCTTCCGGCCACCCTCACTTATCTCTCCCTGCACAAAGTCATCCTCGAAGGCTTCGACGTTGACCTGCCGAGTTTACAAACGCTCCTCATCTCGAAGGCAGAGAGCGCCCACCTCGTACCTTGGGTCGTTTTCGGCTACAAGACCTTCCGCGTTTTCGCCTGCGTCGGTCGCCCCGCGTACTTCCCCCATCTCTGCCGCAATCTCCCCAAAGGCCTTGAGCACTTCGCCTACTACCCATACATGACCGGCTACGAGCATCGGTCGGACATGATCCACCGTGAATCCAACTCCCTCACGCTACCGCCCAAACTCCGCTCGTTCACCTTCGTCCATGGGCTCTATGAGGATGCGGACGAAATGACGGAGCCTGCCATGGGAAAGGAGTGTGAGAAGGTCGGCGCCCAAATGCACGTCGTTTCGAACGAGGATGCGGACGAGTGGGATATGGAGATGTGGGCATACTCGCTTGGAGCGTAAAGCGCTTTTCCTCACCCTCGAGAATCCAGCCATTGTGTGTCCTTTACCTCCAGCCCTCTATACCTCCTGCGAGCCTGCTAACCTTGGCCTGTTTGTCCTCCCGCTGCGCAATCATCAGCACCGACACGTCTAACTTCGACGCCGAGTTCATCTCCGAACAGCCGACACTCACGCCTGTCCACTTGACGCTCTCCGCGCAGGATGAGCACGAGTTTGCCGGCTCCTCGTGCGTTCCGTCTCTCCGTCGTTCGACCTCGCGCAGTGGCTGACGATCGCTTGCACCGTCCAGCTAGACGGCAACGTGGCTGCAGGTGGCGTAGAGGTCGGTACGGAACAATTGCAAGCTAGGCCTTCGAGATGCAAGTCGTATCGAAGGAGAACAGGCCCTCGTTCTTGCGACGCAGGGGTAGCTGGACATTCTCCCTCGACTTCTGCATGCAGCATGGTCGCTCCAAGGTCTCGCTTGCCTACGCTTGTCGCGCAGATGGCTGTCTCTTCTCCTGCCCTCCGCTTCGCTCTTCCGCCTCTCCCTCGTCTCGTCACGCTGACGTTCTGCAAGCTGATCATCGACGTTGCAACGTTAGCGAGAGACCTAGGACAACCTCACCGTTCCGACCGTGGACGCCAGCACCCCGACCCGCACGCACCTCCCTCTCTTCCTCCTTCCCCTCGCTCGCCCCTGCTCAACTCGCTGAGTGAGACGCTAGACCAGCTTGCCATGCCTGTCACGCTTCCAATCGAGCTCCAGCACCGCATTCTCGAGACCGCCCTGCCCCCGCTCGTCCACTGCGACCTCGACGAGCGAGTCCAACTCTGCAAGACCTTCTCCCTCGTCCACCGCACCTGGACGCCGATTGCACAGCGCGAGCTGCACGAGCACTTTTCGACGATTCTCCTGGGAGGCGCGTGGCGCTTCTCGGGGGAATATGGGAGACTCGTTGCTGCGCAGGTCGGCGGATTGCCCGTCAAGCGCCTCAAACTCAAGGTGATTGGCTATGCCGAAGACGTCCAAGACACGGATCTCGCCGACAAGCAGCCTCTCCATCCTTTTCCTCCCGTCGAAGGAGCACCGACGTTCGAGGAGCTGTGGGTTGAGCTGGAAGGAAGGGGCACGCCAGTTTGGCGCGGAGGAAGTGCGTCGTCCTTGATTCTGTCCATTTCTCGTCACGCTGACATTGCTCCACAGATGTCCAAAGACTCCATATTTACGACCTTGGACCCGAGAGGCCGACGTACCTCGACAGCCTCCCTTCGAACCTCACGTACCTCGCCTTGTCCGGCGTCACGATCGACGCGGTACCGTCTACACCGCACATCCGCGTCTTCCTCTATGCGCGGACCCTCTGCTTGATCCCGGCCGCGGAGCTTCTTGGCGCCTTCCCGGACCTTCAAGCGTTCGCCTGCGTCGGGACATGGCTTCAAGTCAAGTCGTTCCTCAAAGCGCTCCCGTCGACTCTTCACGACCTTGCCATCGCGCTTTTCAGCATCGAAGACGTCGCCCACGACGCCCCGGCCATCTACAAAGCGAACGTCGCCCTGCCACCCGCCCTCGAGTCGTGCATTTTCGTCGAGTCGGTGTCGGCGAATCGGAAGGAGAAACGTGCCGTCGAACGGATGATGACCAAGGCGTGTGAAGCTGTGGGAGCGGCTTTCGGGTACAGCTGGGTGGAGGAGGTGGGCGACGTGGACTTTGAGGACTGGGCGCTCTCGGTCGGGGTTTGACCAGCACAAGTCGTACATGCTTGTAACAGTTCAGACGCTGAGACACTCGCTACGACCAGACATCGAGAACCCAAAACAGAGAGAAGCTGTCTTTAGAAACGACTTTGCAAGCTGCCAACCGCAAGCTCAGCCCTCGCGAACCTGCGCCATGACAGCCTTGCACATCTTGTAGAAGAGCGGGCGCATTGGCGGGTCGTGAAGCGGGATGAGGGAGAAGAGCAGGGAGGCGGTGATGAGGATCAAGCCGCGACGATCGACCGTGTCTGCGTGAGGGCAGGTTAGATCAACATGCGACATCGCGCTGGAATGAAAGACGCACAGTGCTTCTTGACGAAGGCCCAGAAGACACTCTGCAAGTCTTGCAGCAGACGTCGGTCGACAGGCGAGACGAGGTCGACCAATTCAGCCGTTTGCGCGGAGAGGGGATCCGCAAGGAGCGCAAAGTCGTAGCCTTGCAGTCTTTGTCGGACCAATGTTAGAACAGGATAGCAGGCAACGGAGAGCGTACGCACGACTGGTAGACCTTCGCAAGATCGTAGAGAGCGTCGCCGCGAAGGGTGAGTACGTCACCCTGCCTGCCGCGGACGTCGATAAAGACGACGGTATTGTCCTTGGTGAAGAGGGCGTTGCTGAAGACCGGGTCGCCTGCGAGACGGGTCCGGTCAGTACGCCGCTTTCGCGACAAGTCGAACTGACACTGACCATGAATCACATGCGCAGCCTGCGCACGATCGTCCGCCTCAAAGTCATGCAAGAACGCCAACAACCTCGATGCGATTGCTTCGTGGTCGTCGCCTAGGTCCAGGTAGACGGGCAGGAAAGCCTTGTAGCGCTCGGAAACTTTGGCGGCGTAGTTGGCGTAAATGTCGATGTTGCGACTAGGCGACTCCCCCAGTGCGTTTAGGCGAGAGGCGAGTGAAGGGGGAACCGAGGTGTGGTCGTCGACAATGCCGTTCGAGGAGTGAATGCGAGAGAGCGCGGCAAGGTACTTTTCGAGTCGACCGACCGTGAGGGCGCGACCTACGAGGAGGTGCGAGAAGGTGACGCCGTGGACGCGCTGCATTGTGAGGGAGAAGCTCTGCGTGGAGGGTACGCTGAGAAGGTAACGCAGCGTCAGCCTTCCAGGCGCGAGCGAGGAGTGAGAGCGAAGCGACTCGCAAGTTGAGCGTGTTGATAGTCGGGAAGACGTCCTTGATGTCTGTCGGTATGCGCGAGAAGAAGTAGATCTCGCCGAGAATCGCCTCCGAGGTGGAAGACTTGACAACCGCGTTCTCGATGACTTGGACAGCGCTGTGGAAGGTAGAGGTCAGGCTTCTCTGGAGGTGATGGAGAACGGACGCACTTGAAGGACCGCGGGACAAGCATGCCTCCAACGCTGCCCTTTCCGCTCCACCTTGATGCTCCGCTCGCAGCGTACCAGCCGATCTCTTTCTGCGTGTCGAGCAGCGAGTTGACCGCGCGAGAATCGACGTAGCAGTGAGCGTAGGGTTTTCCGAACTGTATCCTGCGAGATGGACTTCAGTGAAGCCGAGGCAGAACGAGGGAGACTTAAAAGCGACGCACTCGTCGTACGGAATCTGGAGCTTCGCCAATGTTGCTAGCGTGACTGCCGCATTGTCAGCAACTGCTGCATTGACATTTCCGTCTGCAGCACCAATAGACTCATCAGTAATGCAAAGAAGGGAGAGATGGGAGAGCATACCGCGCTGCTGCATTCCTCGGGAGGTCGAGATGATGATGCAGTGTCCGGCCGCATGGAGCTGTCTGACAAGCTCGATGTTGCGCCTGATCGGCTTCACAGTGCGGTAGTCGCCGAAGACGCAGGGCGGCGTGACGAGACTGTCGAGGTCCCAGCAGAAGCGGCGTCGCTGCGAAGATTGGGTGAGTGAAGATAGGCGGATCCGGGGAGGCGAGAACTCACCTTCACGAGGTCTTGCTTCTGCGAGATGGTCTTGAGGAAGTCGTTCAGCTGCGGTGGCGTGCCGACGCATGCGAAACTCTGCGGGAAGTCGAGGTAGGTCAGCCAGAGTCGCATGCGTGGCTCAACGAGGGGTTCGCACAGAGTTGGGGATCGGAAGCGCAACGAATGTAAAGCCGGCGCCAATCATGTCGGCGATGAGGGACGAAGTGTAGTACTCGCCTAGCGCGAGCGACTTGAGCGGCTGGTCGAGGAAGGCGGCGCATCGCTGTCGAATCGAGAAGCCGTCGGGAAAGACGTATGCGCCGGTGTTGGCATGTCGGGAGATCGCAATCTTTTCCTTGATGTCAACGATGCGGTTCCGGCTGTCGGTCTCAACGTAGGAAAAGACGGGCGGGTCGCCGGCATCGTCGAAGACGACAGTCGCGCCGTGATGAGGAGGCAAAGTGCGTATACGCGAGAGCAAGCGAGCTTCAGGGAACTGCGGACGACGCAAACGGTCAGCATTGGTCAAGGCAGGTCGTGGAGGAAGTGGACGGACGTAGATAGTGTCGCAGTCCAGCGAGACCGTCCTTCGCTGCAACTCGTCATCCGTCATCGACTGTGCAACGATGAAGAGCGTCTCTGCCGCGCCTCGCGTGTCGAATCGCAGCGGAATGAGCTTGACATTGAGGTGAGGATACTCGCGGCGGAGTTGCGAGTCGAGGTGGAACTCGTCGTTGACCATTTCCGAGATGGCAATGAAGAGAGAATCGTTTTCGGTGAGTTCAAGTCGGTCTATGATCCAGAAGAGCATGGCGCGACCAGCGATGTTGATGAGAGGCTGTACGGAACCGAGGTTAACTGAGGCCGCGCGGGACGAGGACGGCGGTATGGACCTTTGGAAAGCGGTAGCCTTCTTTCGCGAACCTCGAGCCTACTCCGCCGATAGGAATGACCACGGAGAGCGCGTTCTGCGGGATGAACTGTCAGCAATTCATACTTTCGCAACGCCAGGAGGACAGGCTCACCCCTTTTGCAGCTTCCCCATTGCTGATCCCGCCGTTCGACATCACCGCAGAGTGCAAGAGTGAGTAGAGGCAGCGAGGAACGAAACTCGCGAGCTGAGAACGGGAGAGCGGAGTGTGGAGGATGGGAGACGGAGCGGGAGGAGTTTCGGTGCTGTCGGGGATCACAGAGGCTCTGCCGATCACGTCGCACAGCAGCGTAGTCGCCTCAGTCAAGTAGGAAGCGCAAGAGCGAGAGCCACTCAATTCCTTGCTGAAAGTGGAGCGCAAGGTTGGCGGGGATCCGACCAGGCAAGAACGCGCGACTTTACGCCCGCAACGCTCTGCCGCTGGCTGGGAAGTGTCTGGGCTGAGGCGATGGGTCTATCCGGCGCATCCACCGTGGCATGGACGCGCGGGCTGAGCTGTGCGGTGCGCGACACCTCCTCATCAGTTTGTCGGCGGGAGGGTAACAGCTCATGCACAACGCGATCGCAGGCCGCGCTGGTCGCCGTCCAATGCAGCATCGGGATCCTCTTCCGCCTGAGCCAAAGCGACGGGCGATACGGCTTCTCGCCAGCGTCGTCGTTGGCCTTCACCGAACTCCTCAAGTTTGGGATCAGTTGTGTCCTGTTCGCGCGCGAGTTCTCCTCCTCGACTAGAATCACCTTCTCTCGTTCTCTTCTGACTCTGACGACTGACACGATGCGCAGATGTTCCTCGTCTATCGCCTGGCGGATCCGGGCACGGTACAACTCGTCAAGTCGTCGAGCACGATTATCACGGCTTCCACCTGCTTCCTCTTCCTCGGACGGTCGCTGCGTGAGATGCAGTGGTATGCACTCGTCCTGCAGGTGCGCGTCTCTCCGCGCGGGAGGACATCGACGGAGATTTGGTGGCCGTCAACCACAGACTGACTTTATTTCCCTCCCTTTTGACAGACCTTCGGACTCCTCGTCACGCAGACGATTGGCTCTGCAGCCGTCCAGCCGGCCTCGACTTACGCACTCCTTGTCGGTGTCACGACCATCTCGGCGACGGCGGGCGTTGCGAACGACTTTCTCTGCAAGCACTTTGACACCTCGCTCCATGCCGAGAACATGGTCCTCTACACCTTCGGCGTCGGCTTGAATTTCCTCATCTACATCATCCGCAAATTCAGCATCCCGGGCGAACCCAGCTTCTTCACGGGCTACGGCAAGCTCGAGGCGATCCTCCTCATCTTCCTGAACGCGACAGTCGGTGTTGTGATCACGTTCGTCTACAAGTGTGCGTCGCTCTCGCTCCAACAGCTTGTTCATAGGACGAACTGATCGCGGGTTGCAGACGCCGACGCGATTGTCAAAGGCATCGCGACCTCAACAACGACTGCCATCCTGATCTGCGTCTCGGTCCTCTTCTTCGGCATGCCATGGTCGCCCTCGGCTGTTGTCGGCTGCCTCTCGATCTTTCTCGCCTCGTGGGCGTACATTCGGGCGGGAATGAAACCTGCGAGCGATGCGAAGAAGGCGCCGCCTCCGAAGCGCATCAAAGCCGGCATCGCCGTCTGGCTGCTCCTGCTCGTCGTCGTCGCCATCATTCTTGCCTCGAGCGGAATTGACTCGCCGGAACCTGAGCCTGCCTGGCATCCATCCGTCTGCGAGCGCAAACCGCTGCCGACGAAGCGATACTATCCGGCCAAGCCTGGTGGAGCGTTCGAGGACGTCCTTGTCGTGGTGTTCTGGTGAGCTGGCTCGTCCACTTTCGCTTCAGAGCACGACTGACGGGACTGGCCTCTGCAGGAACCAGAACGTCTACGACCACAATCGGGACGCGTTTGAAGCGGTGTATGGCGAGTTCTTCCCGAACGTGCGTGCTTGCCTGCCCACCTCTTCCACGTCGCGCTAACTCATCATCGGCGGGCAGATGATCTTCGTCGGACCCGTCCCACGCGATTACACCAGCCAAACGGCAGACCACATGCTCGACATCTGGCCCATCTCGTCGACCACCTACTACACGCACCGCAAGCTCCACGCCGTCATGACCGAGTTCCCCTGCTACCGCGGCTACCTCTGGGCCGGCTTCGACACTTTTCTCAACCCTCATCGGCTCGCCCTCTTCGACCAGGACAGGTTGTGGAACACCTTGCCCGAGGCGGAGCCGGTCCTACCCGAGACCTACGACAACGAGGGAAAGGTGTGGAATACGGTCACGAGGTTCGGACCGCCGTTCCCGCTCGATGAGGCGCACCGAGACGATTGGCATTGGCCGTGAGTCTCCTCTCGCTTTCCCCTCGTGCTGATCGTCCTGACGGGAAGTCCTCATACAGCTGGGCCTTCAAGCCTTGCCTCGACGCCGTCAACGCCTCTGCGACGAACGTCAAGGAACGTTGGCAGCGGTACCACGAGAAGCACTTCCCCGGCGCTCCTCGCCTCCTCCGCGCCATGACGGACGTCACCTACATCCCGCACACAAAGCGCGACCTCGTTCTCGAAGCGACACCGCTCTTCGTCGACTGCTTCCTCGAGATTGGCTTGCCCACCTTTACGGCGATTGCGCTCGACGAGGGCGAGACGCCAGAGCGTCTCGAGTTTGTGCGCGGTCCAGCTTTCCTCTCCTTGTCTTCGCGAGCTGAGGCTTTCGCTGCGCAGCACAACGTCTTGTACAATCGCGCCGTGAACGAGACGCTGATCCAGCAGGTCTGGGACAAGGGAGGCGAGATAGACGCGTGCGTTCTCTGGCGTTTCCTCCTCCGGACCGTATTCATCCGCTTCCGGCACGCAGCATGCACCAGTTCAACTGGCGCGAACCAGGTCCATCAGGCGAGCGCGGGCCGTGGCACTTGCGAGAAGGGATCGTCGACAAGATGCGGCAGATATTGCGCGAGGAGGGAGAGCGCTGGGGGGTGGAGTCGCGTCGGCGGCGGTAGTGCGCAGTCGGTTCTCAATCACGGTTCTGTAGCGATAAACTTGTTGTTACCAGTAGCGTCGTGTAAAGGCAGTTCTTCTAAGGATGAGAGTGGATTTGCGAGTTTCAGCAGCAGGCTACTCCTCCTTGAACGTGATGCCCCGCCGCCACTCGTCTCGCACGATCCCTCGCATCCCTCTGACGACCAGCGCGACTCCCACCGCACACACTGCATACGCCGCTGTCGGCGACACCGTCCAGTAGATCGCTGTTGTCGCGAGTGGTCCTACTGCGCGGCCGAGTTGCCCTGCAGAGCGGAACGAGCCAAGCACATGGCCTTTGTCGATCCGCTCCTCCAGCTTCGTCGCCATGTCGTCCTCGTCCGTCTCGAGCGAGGCGAGCGCATTGAGCGAGTTGACCACCGTCGCGCTGACGAACGCCAACCCCGCCGCAGCGCTCCACAGCAACCCCTTCGCAAGCGCCGCCTCGCCCTTGGCCTTGGCAACGAGTGGCAAGAGCGCCAAAGCGACGAGCGACCCCGCGCAAGCCTGCATCCCGCTCATCGCCATCCTTGCCGTCTGTTCCGCACTCGCGCCTTTCGCTTTTCGCCGTACATACCCGCCCTGCAAGAGGGCGGAGAGGATCCCGATGAAGCCGAGGAGGCGGCCGTTCTGGGCGTTCGACCAGTCGAAGAGGTTGTGGGTGAGGAAGGTGAGGGTGAACTCGGCGCCGGAGAAGAAGAAGAGGAAGAGGAGGTGGAGGCGGGAGAGGGAGCGGAGGCGGGCTTGACGTGCTGCAGGGGAGCGAACTGGGCGGCTTGAGGGACGGGTCGACTTGGCTTCGCTGGGGGAGGAGGCGGGCATCGTGGAGATCTTCCAGTCGCGCGTTTCGAGCAGGCAGAGGTAGAGAAAGAGCGTCTCGAGGGAGAGAAGGACGACGGTCATTGCGGCAGGTACGGCGTACGAGTTGAGCTGGATCGTCGGCGGAAGGAAAGGGAATGCCGAGGCGAGTTTCGACGGCAGGTGGACGATCGAGCCCTTGCCGAACGTCCGTGTCGAGAGGTACGCGCCGAGTGATGGACCGAAGGTGAAGGCGAGGGAGAACGCCGCTCCCACAAGCGCGAGCGACCGAGCCCTCGTCTCAGGCGTCGTGACATCCGAGATCGCCGCAATACTCAGCTGCACGTTTCCCTCGCTCAGGCCTCCAACAATCCTACTCGCCGCATAGATCGCAAAGTTGCCCGCGAAAAGCCACAACAGCGCCGAGAGGACGTTCCCGACCATCGTTCCGAGGAGGACCCGTCGGCGCCCGAAGCGGTCGCTCAGCTTGCCGAGTCGTGGGCTGATGAGGAACTGGCAGAAGGAGAAGAGGGAGGCGAGCAGGCCGCCGAGGAGGGTGAGGTCCCATCGTGAGGCGGATGAGCGGGTTGAGGAGGAGGTGGAGGGAAGGAGGTACGCGCGGAGGGTGCGGACGCATTCGAGCGTCCGGGAGAGCAGCGTTGGTGCCGAGTGAACTCGTCCTGCTTCTTGTCGCACGAAATCCTAGATGATTCGAGGGAAGAGAGGGAGACTGCGAAGAGGCGGTGCACACTGTCAGCTCGTGAGCGCGTTGGAGCTGGCGGGAAGCGACCCACGGCATGGTGAAGCTAAGCAGGTCCAGTATCAATGCCAGGATGACGACCCGCACGACCCTGCGCGCCGCTTCGGGCGAGTATTGCGTTGTCGGCATCGCCGAGCGATGAAGTCGAGAGAGGCGGGTGCAAGGCGTCGCAGGCGATGCGGGCAGATGACAGCGGGCGTACGGAAGAGTGGTACTAGCGGTGCGGAAGCACAAGCCTGCCTGAAGCGGTTGTGCCGAAGCGAGCGTGAAGTTCAGGTCGAAAAGGCGACTTGCACGTTTCGCCGACTCCCTTCTCGTCTTCTAGCTCGAGCAGGTGCACAGGTACCCTCTTTACAGCCCAACAAACCGTCTACGGTATTCACTCAAAGTCCGTGTACTTGGCGAGCCACCTCACCCCACTCTCAAACGCGACCCACTCCGCCCTGCGCTCGTCAAGCCCATCAGCGCGCGCTCCATAATCTCAACGAAGCGAAAGAGCTGTACTCACTCAACAGTCTCGGCGACCGGATGTCCATTCCCCGGGAAGACCAACATCTCGACTTCGGCTTTTCCCTCCCCCTTGAGCGCATGAAACCACGCGCGACCTTGGTCTTTCGGAACGCGACGGTCTGATTCGCCGATGAGGAGGAGGGTGGGGGCTGTTACGTTTGAGGCGTGACGGAGGGGCGAGAGGGAGTGGAAGGTGTTGAAGGTGGAGGATGTGAGGTGTGTGGGCGGGGAGGAGAGGGAGTAGGGAGTCGAGGTCTCTTCGTAGCACCTGCGCCAGGCGTACCCATCAGCAACCGCGCGCGAGTTCAAGGAAGGAGAAGAGAGCGCCGCACCAATCCGGAATATCCGTCATCCCAGCATTGCCCACCAAATCCGTCACCGGATTCCTCATAACCACCGCGTCCCACTCGTCGGCCCACCTCGCACTCAAATGACACGCAATCCAACCCCCATGCGACCCGCCCATCAACAACCTCTTCCCCTTCGTTCTAGAAGCGAGCGAGAGAGCGTTGAGGTAGTGCGCCGAAGCGAGGGTCGCTTCGACTTCCCATTCGCCCAGACGTGCGGGGAGGGCAGAGATGGTGTGTTGTCCGAATCCGGTCGAGCCGGGGTAGTTGACGAGTACGAGGCGGTAACCCGCTAGAACGTGTGCGGCGACAGCGTAAGAAAAGTCGGTCGTGTAGGTTGAGTGTGGGCCGCCGTGTGGGTAGACGATGAGCGGTGGGAGGTTAGGGCGCGATTCGGCTGTTGGGTCGATCGGGATGGGCGAGACGAGGATCAACTCGGAGGGTGCGAAGTGAGGGAGCGGGAGGACGGTGTAGGAGATGCGCGAGAGGGCGGCGGCAACTGCACACGCGTCTCACTCATCAGCATCCCTTATCTCCCACTGGACAGCGAAACGAGATTGGGACGCACGCTCATCCGACACCCCCGCCTCCCTCACAACCTTCCACTCGACGCCCTTCCCTCCCAAATCCGCAACCACAACTCTCCCGACCGTTCCACATCCACTCCTCACCGCCACGACCCTCCCCACCCCGTCCGTCCCAAGCACGTTGAAACTCTCGAGCTCGCCTTGTTGGACGGAGAGGTAAGGGAGTGCTGCGTCGGATTCGGGGTGGGCGGCGGGCCAGGGCGCGAGGGAGGTTACGCGGCCGGTGGTCAGGGAGATGAGGAGGGGAACGCGACGAGAACGCCAGGACGACGCAGCGACGACGCTCCATCCTTCCTCTTCCCCGACGTGGACGAAAGGCTGCGAGGGGAGTTGGTCGACATACAACCCCGGGAAGTCGTCGTCCGGAGTCGGTGCGTCTACTTGCTTGACTAGGACGCGGTCTTCGGAGGGGGAGAGGGAGGCGAAGTGGAGTTGCGCGCAGGAGGCGTGGACTGAACCGAGGATATTGGAGAGGTAGACGATCTGGGCTGAGTCGGTTGTGGATGAGGGTACGACGCGCGGGGAGCGGGAGGAGCGGTCGGCTGGTGAGACGGGAAGGGTCTTGGTAACCTTGAACGTCTTCTCCCTCTCTCCCTCGCCCTCCTTCCCCTCGCGCTCCTCGACACCTAGTTCGAGAACCCAAACCCTCGCGAGCCGATTCGTACAATACACAATCCCCAACTTCCGCCCATCCGGCAAGGCATCGTATCCCGTCGCTACCAGCCTTGGCAGTCCCTCGGGCGAGTCGGGGAGGAACGAAGGTTGGCCGTACGAGGTGTTTCCCTCGTTGGTGAGGCGGTGAATCGAGGGCTTGGAGGAGGAGAGGAGCGAAGAGAAAGGCGAGTTGGGCAAGAGGAGGAGGAAGAGCCTCGGGGACTTCTTGCCGGTGAAAGTCTCGCCCCAGTCGGCGGTGTAGACGAACTTGTCTTTTGACGGACGCTAGACAGAAGGGTCGGGAGAGGGAGAGGGAGCTTCGGCGACGTAGACGAGGGCTTGGAAGGAGGGGTGCCATGCGACGGAGCCGAAGGTGCCTGGGCGCGCATACTAGGTCAGCTGCGCTCTTCAAAAGCAGGAGGATTCGCGCCACGCACTGTCAAAGTACCAATCCCCGTGTACCTCGCTCTTGCACTCGACCTCGCACTCGACCCTCCCGCTCTCGGCGCTCACAACCTCGATGCTCCTCTTCTCCGCTTTGCCCTCCTTCGCGGGCGTGACACGGAAGACCGCCTGCTTCTTCCCGTCGGGCGAGAAGGCGACATGCTTTATCGAGTCGGAGCGGTCGGTGGGAGGGGTAGAGGCGAGGACGGTGAGTGAGGGGGAGAGGGTGACGGATTGGGTGAGCGTGCGCTTGGAGAGGGACGAGAGGGAGCGCTGGGAGAGCGTCAGGTGCAGTTGCGAGACTGTATGGCGGTCAGCGCGGATGGTGCGATGAGGACGGGCGATGAGGTGGGGGAGAGGAGCGAGAACGGCGAGGGCGCGAGCAGGCGGGCGGTGAGTCAGCGTGCGGTGTCCAGTACCATTCTAAAAGGGCTCTGAGTGAGTGCGCACCTCGATCGTCGCCGTGTGCGTGTGCGGGTGTCCAGTGTGCCGCTGTCGGCGTGGGCAGGTGGAAGAGTTCGGATGCGAGGTCGAGTACGTGGTCGATGCGGTCGCCAGTAGCGTGAGTGTCGTGCGTGTGCCGTGTCATCGCTCGTGCGCTCGCTCGCAGGGTTTGGGCGCGGGCGATGAGGTGAGCGGGGCGCGGCAACAGAACGCAGCGCGGAGTCCGGCGTCGTCCTCGCCTTCGTCTCGCTCAGCCTCTCTCTCTCTTCACTCTTGTACACTCCCTTACACTCCAGCTTACACTCTCAGTAAGGGATGCCCTTCACTCCCACACCCGCCCTCGTCGGCGGCCTCCTCCTCTCCTTCTCAACCTCGTCCCTCGCCCTCTCGCACGGCCGCATCCTCGGCTGCTCAGGCATCGCCCACTCGTCCATCGCCCACCTCCTCGAACTCCTCGGCGTCACCCACACCCGCTCGTCTGCCCCGCCACCGAAAAAGGACGACCGGAAGGACATCCCTCCGTCGACTTCCGCGTCTGCGCCATGGTGGAAGCTCGCATCCCTCGCGGGCTTCGTCGCGGGAGGAGCGTTGTTGGCGATTCTACGCCCGTCCATTGAGCGACTGGTCGGGACGGCACTGTTTGACCCGCCTGCGACCATCGCACAGCAAGGCGGACTGGCGAGGGTCGTTCTGGCAGGCCTGCTCGTCGGCGCAGGGACCAAGGTGCGCACTCACAACTCTTCATCTCAGCTCCCTCACTGCTGACGCCGAGGCTCGCGCGCACACAGCTGGCAAACGGCTGCACAAGCGGCCACATGCTCCTCGGCCTCTCGCGCTTCTCACGCCGCTCGCTCGCCGCAGTCCTCACATTCTTCTCCTTCGCGCTCCTGACTTCCCGCCTCGCGCCGCACCCACTCGCCGCGTCGTTCTCCCTCCCCGTCCCGCTCGCCACTTCGACCGCCACCTTCTCTCCCGCTCAAACACTCGCACTCCTCGCACTCCCTCCACTTGCATCACTCGCCACCGCCCACTCCGACACACTGCATTCCTTCTTCCTCTCCCTCACCTTCACGCTAGGCCTCTCCCTCGCCGGCATGCTCCGACCCTCCAAGGTCCTCTCATTCTTCTACCTCCCCCTCGGTCCGGCGCTCAAAGCCCCAGGCACATGGGACCCCTCACTCGCTTTCGTCGCATTGGGCGGACTCCTTCCCAACGCTCTCGTCTACCACGGTTGGATGAAGAAGGAAGACAAGCCGCTCGTCAAAGGGAAGGAATTCACCTTCCCTCGCGACCCTCGAGCTGGCAAGATCGACGCGCGGCTCGTACTCGGCTCAGCGTTGTTCGGAACAGGATGGGGTACGTCCCTCCCTCTCCTCTCCCTTCCTTCCCTCGACTGACGAGCTTGATGTGTTCTGCGCAGGTCTGATAGGCCTCTGTCCCGGCCCGCTCCTCTCGCTCCTCGGTACTGGACCGACTATCTCGGGATGGACGCCGTGGGTATTCGGAGGGGCGTTTGCCATGGGTGGAGTGGGCGCGGGGTGGGTCGCGCTTTAGAGTCTGAGTAGACTGACTCGGAAGGACGGACGAGGAGAGTAGACTATGGTTATTGCTCGCTCGCTCGCTCGCTCGCTACCGGAGAGTAGACGTATAGAGTGGACGCTTAGAACGTAATGTATTGCCTCGAGGAAACCCTGACTCTGCGACACAACCGAGAGGTATCGTGTGAGAGAGACACGGAGGACTGAACAAGCGAAGCGACAACAACACACAGACGAAACAAGCGCGCCACAACCTCCTCCCACTACTCCTCTTCCTGTGCCTCACGCCTCACGTCCCGCCACCTCCGTTGTTGGGAATCTTGAACGACGCGAGCAAGCCCTGCACGCCGCTCTGTCCCTGCCCCTGTCCCTGGCCCGTCGCTCCTCCCGTTCCCTGCGCCCCGCTCACTCCCTGCACCGCGCCTCTCGCACTCCCAGCCGTACTACTCCTCTTCGCCCCTCCCCCTCCCCCTCCCTTCCCCTTCGCCTTCAACCTCCCCAAACACACGAAATCCTCCATCCCGTCTCTCTCAAACCACCACTCCTCGTCCTCCCACTCCTCTCCTCCTCCCTCCGCTTGGCGGGCGAGAAGTGCGTCCGAGGGGGTGTGAAAGTGGGTGTAAGCGCGCCATTCTTTCGCTTCGCGCGCAGGGGCGGGAGCGGAGGAGGAAGGGTTGGGGGCGGAGGGACCGAAGGCGGGGAGCTGAGGAGCCGAAGTCGAGGCGATGGGCGAAGGACCGGCGGGAGGAGAGGGGGCGGACTCGGATTGGTGAAGGGCGGCGGTGAGGGCTGCGCCTTTGAGCGAGGTGAAACCGTAGGACTGCGTGTGCATCCGCAACAAGCTCGTCAGTGACGCCCTGACGAGCGTCGGAGAGGGAGGAAAAAGGGACGCACAACGAATTGACCTTCTCAACCCAACCCGACGAACCTCCTCGTCAGTCGCGCACACAGCGAGGTAAAGGAGAGATCAGACGCACGCTGGAACGCCGCGATATTCGAGTGCGCGAACGTGCGAGGGAGGATGTCCTCCGTCAGCTTCGAGGTGTCGCCTCCGACTTTGACGAGGACCGAGTGCCCGTCTTCACTGCCATCTCACCCGCTTGATCAGCTCGCGCAGGAATGGGAAGAGGTAGGGCAGACGCACGACCAGCACACGACGTCCCCTGCGATTTCGGGGTGCATGAGCAACCAGCGAAGCTTGACGATGAAAGGCTTGACACCCTGGATCTGCGCGTCTCACACACACATAGTTCTTTCTATCAGCTTCACTCCCGTGCGAGGGGAGAGAGCAGAAAGCAAGTGAAGTGGAGTGAGGACGCACAGGGTCGATAGTGAAAGCGTTCTTGGGCGTCACGCCCCTCCCGCCTTTCCTCTTCGTCCCAGTTTCCCCTCCTCCTCCCGTTCCTTCCTGCTGCGACGGAGCAGGCGCAGGAGCGATCGGCACCAGCTGCTGAGCCTGCTGCTGAGGAGTTTGCTGGTCGAGCTTGACCGCCCCTCCCTCCGCGCTCACAAGCGGCACCTCCTTCTCCCTCTCCCTCTCCTTGCCCTCGTGACCAGTCGACGGACGAGGCGTAGCGATACTCGTAGCGGGCGACCCAGTTCCACCACTCGTCGTGCGGGTAGTCGCGGGCGAAGAAGCGGGATTGAAGCGCTGCGATTCCTCCTCGTCCGAGTCGTAGGCTGCTTGTCCTTGCTGAGCTGGAGCAGGCGAGGGGCGTGGGTAGGGGTACCCCTGCCCCTGGTTCTGGTTCTGGATGGGCGGGAGAACGGGCGGCTGAAGAGGCGGAACGGACGGGATAGGCGACAGGAACGAGCCTTGGTATCCTCCGTGGACCCCGCGCTGCTGAAGAGCATGGTTCGGATCGTACCTCCACGCCGCGGGCGACGAACTCGAGCCGTACACGCCCAGCGCCGTCGCGGAGGATGAAGTGAGACCCCAGACTGCGCGGCCGGCTTGAGTTGTTGGCGCAGCGGGAGGGGGACAGATAGGGGAGTGCGGGTTGTAGGGCTGGTAGCCTCCCGAGAAGGGAGGGGAGAAGTGAGGGAGGCCGTGGATGTAGGAGGTTTGCTGCGGCGGGTAAGGGTAGGCGAAGGGGTGCTGAGGCGCGTAAGCTGGCGTCGAAGTCGAGGTCGAGGCGGCAGGAACGGGAGGGTAGTCGGTCCGACGACGCTGAGCGAGCGGCAAGTCCTCCATCGTGTCCTCCTCGCCCTCGGCGTCCTCCTTGTCGCCCTCGGAACGCGCACGCTTCTCACCCACCTGCGCCTCCTCAGACTCGGCGATCTGCGCCTGACGAACCGCTTCGAGCGCGAGGTCGCGGACGCAATAGTCGGTCAGAGTCGGGCGCGAGGAGATGCCGTTCCCTCCCTCGCTGGCGACGACCTTCGCAACTCTGCTGTCCTCGCCCTCTTCCATCCCGGCGTCCTCGCCAGGAACCGAATAGATCGTCCTCCCCCTCTCCTCTCCCCCTCCTCCTCCTCCTCCTCCGTCACCCGAATCAGCGAACGACCTGCGACGACTCGCGTCTCTTTCGTCGGGCCTGGGCGGACTCGAGACGGAGGCTTGGAGTTGCGCCCAGTTTGGGAGCGAGGGGAACGTCGAGGCGTGAGAGGGGGTTGTGGGAAGGCTGTGGGCGGAGCGGGAGGATGTCAGCTGCGTGAGAGGGAAGGGAAGTGGGGGAGGGGACGTACCTAGCCGACTGCGCGACTTCCTCTTGCTCGTATTCAGCGTCGACCGAGTCCTCCTGCGCCGAAGCGAGCGAGCCCTCCCGAGTCTCGAGAGTGGCGGCTCCCTCGTCGTGCTCTTGCGCGCTCGCGTCCGCCTCGCCTGTGCCGTGCGCGTGATGGTTCGAGTCGTGCATGTCGTGCGAGGCGAGCGAGTGACGGTGGGGAGCGGGTCCGGGAGGGTCCGCGGGCGAGAAGGACGGGGAGGGCGAGTGCGCGTCTTGCGTCTGCGTCTGAGTGGGCTGGGTGTGAGGGTGCGTGTGGGAGGAGTCGGGCGTGTCCGTTGTGAGAGTGCGAGTGAGAGGAGAGAGGAGAGAGCGGGCGGGCGGAAGGAGAGGAGAGGAGGTGAGCGCGGTCGGGCCTCGTCGAGCGCCAACGGATCGCGCGGGAGCCTCGGGCAGAGTCTCAGGAAGGCCAGAAGCGAGCGAGTGCAGTGAATGTGCACTGGATTGGTGCGCACGAAGCTGTGTGCGCTGCGTAAGAGAGAGGGCAGAGGAAAGTGGGTCGTACGGAGCGACTTGGGCGAGCGAGCGAGCGGGAGACGGGGCGAAGTCAGACCTTTGCGAACGAGTTTAGGCAGCAGAACGGCTCGCATAAGCACGGCACAGCACAGCACAGCACAGCACAGCTTTAAGCACCTAGCACACCCTCCCGTCCACCCGTCCTCCTCGTCCCGACCTGACCTCGAGCGAGCGAGTGGACCCGCACGCCATGACCTTCTCAGCCCGCCAGCGGTCGTCCTCCTCGGCGCACCGTGTCCGCAAGTCTACAACGTAGACTCCTCCTCCTACTCGCCCGCTCGACAGTCAGTGCGAAGCGCAGAACCAAGGCGTGCGGCGAGCGAGAGTTGCGGCGTCTCGTTCTCTTCCTCCTCGCGCACCCTCGCACTGCACCGACGACGAGCGCCTCTGCAGCAGACGACGAGCAGCACCTCGCCAACAAGCGACTGCACTCGCCGACTTGTCTCATCGCATTGCACCGCCACACAGCTTGCTGCCGACGAGCATCGCCAAGTGCCGCTGCTTCGCTCGTCCTCACTCAGCTTCCCTCGTCCCTCGACTGGCCAATCTCTCTTCCTGCTCATAGACGGCTGGCTGTCGAGCGGGACACGCTGGGCATGCTCGACTCTCGCCACCCTCGACCAACACCGACCCTCCTTTCGCTCCTCATCCTCCTCACGCTCTCCCTCGCCCGCGCCGCACCCACCACCACCCTCCCCTTGCGCCCGCTCCCCGGCCTTCCCTCGAACGGCCTCCTCTCAAACGGAATCCACCTCGGCTTCCTCCCCATCTGGTCCCTCGAAGGACCTACCTCCATCTGTTCCGCTCTGGGCTCGTGTTCCGCAATCTGGGGAGACTACTGGAACGCCTCTCCCTCCTCCTACGACTTTGAACAGGCGGGGTACCATATTGATGAGATCGAGAGGGTGGTCAAGGGCGATGTGAAGGGTGTTTACGCGCCTGCGGTGTTGTTCAGTGGACGGATGAACGAGTGGACGGACGAGATGAGTCAGAGTTTGGCAAAGACTGTGAGGGGGATCAATCAGCGCGGAGTCAAGGTCTGGTTGAGGTGGTGTTTCGAGATGGTGCGCCCCGAGTCTTCCTCTTGGCCTCACGGACCGCCACTGACCGAGGACTGGACGTAGAACGGAGGATGGATGAGCTACGGCCTCCAACCGTCAGACTACATCACCACCTTCCGCTCCGTAACCAACGCCATCCGCGCAGCGACGAACGATGTGCGCCGTTCCCCTTGCTCCCCTTTCCCCGCTTCCCAACTGATTGGGTTGTGGGTGCACCCAGACGTACATGCTTTGGTCTCCGAATTTGTGGACGGGAGACGTGGATGATCCGGTGCAGGGATACACGCCTTACTGGCCGGGCGAAGACTGTTCGTCCCCCCCTCTCCTCTCTTCGCCTGCCTTTCGCGAGCTGACAAAGACGCTGGGCGCACAGTCGTCGACATAGTCGGCCTATCATTCTACTCTTTCGGCCCCGAAAAGTCACTCAACAAGCCCGCCTCGTCCTCCCTCTTCCACGACTCGTTCTCCCCCTTCTACTCGCTCTTCTCCCCCACCAGTTCCTCCGGCTCCTCTAATCGCCTCAAACTCACCTCAGCCTACTCGTTAATCATCTCCGAGACTTCAGCACCATATTATTACCGCATCCCGCCTTCCTCGCGCTTCTACACCCAAGCAGGCGACACAGACCTCACAGCTCCCTATCCCAACCTCACCACGTACGAACCCGCACTCGCCACCCCGCCTTACGAGAAAAGCGACGACGAGCTCTATACGAAGGCGAGTTGGCTCGTGCAGATGGTAGGGAACGATACGGCGCAGAGGTTTCCGAACCTCAAGGCGGCGACGTGGTTCAACTATCTCAAGAAGTTTGTTCCCTCTCCCTTCCCTTCCCTTTCCCTCGACGTGGCTGACGGATTCGGACGAGCAGGGGAAACGGTACGGCCGAAGTCCTCGCCGATTTCAGGTTCGTTGGCGGGAACGAGACGGTTGAGGGCTGGTTGAGGGAGAATTTGGGCAACCAGACGGCTTATGAGGAGGGGTATACGGGCAAAGGAGGGAGGGTAGAGGTGAGGAGGGCGTTTGGGGCGGTCGTGGTTGGAGTTGCGGTGGCTGTCCTCGTCGCGAATTAGATTCGTCTCTCTCGTAGACTTGCGCATGCATAGAAGAATGTTATTGTTGTCCTTTCCGTACCGTCTCGCAGCGCATCTTCTCTTCGTCGTGGTCGTCGCTCAGAGTCCAAAACCCCGCACCCCGCTCCTCCTCGTCTCGCCTCTCCCTTCCTCCCCCTTCGCAGCCCACACCACCAATGTCCCCCGACGCTCCACGACCCTACAGACCACACCTCTCCTCTCCAACCGTACGTCCCATCCCCCGTCTCGCGCAAGACGCGGTGCGAGCTTCGGTTGTTTTGGCTCGATGAGGGTTAGGGAGCTAATCATGAGGTTGGCGCGCGCAGAGCTATGATTCGTTGAGACCCCCACCGAGTATAACGACTTGGTCTGAACCCTCGAATTCGCGCTCTGCTTCGAGCGTCGCGGTGGATCAACATGCGGGAGGGAGGGGAGCTGGAGGGGGAGGGCGAGGACAGGTGGAGCAAGGGAGGGGGAAGGTGCTCGTCAGGAACAAGGGGGAGGGGAAGGAGCGTATGGGCCATGAGGTGGTCGAGATGGGAGGGTGAGTCTTCGTCGAGAAGGAGGAGGAGGGCCGCGGGGGCAAGGAGCTGACACTTGGTTGCGCCGGTGTTGGGTTTGCGCACAGGACTGGCGTGATGAAGTCGAAAGAGGACCCAGGTCGACGGCGGAAACGGTGCGTCCCCTCTCCCTTCCTGCTCTCTCCCTCTCTCTTCCTCTCGGCCGGGCTGACCCTCCCGCTGCGCGAAGCATCATCCTGATGATCATTTGCGGCCTCGTAATCTGCGCAATCATCGTCCTCGTCGTCCTCGGCTGCAAAGGACAACTATAACCCGCTCCCTCTCACTCGATTCTGGTTCGACATAGACGGCGCCCGCTCTAATCATACAGTGGGGCAGCGGAGATTGTGCATAGAGTATCATTCATTTGACAGAGGAGGAGGAGCAGCAGCATTACCGAGCATCGTCATGGACACTTGCATTTCTCTTTCCCGCTCCTTCGTCCGCTGCGCGGCTGTCTTGTGTGGTCTTGTGGGTTCTTCAGGTACGTCTGCGGCTCTTCCTTTTTCTCACGAGACTTCAGAGCTGACTCTCGCTTGAGCAGAACAGACGCCCGTCCAGCTGCTCTTGCCTCGTCCGCTTCTCCCCTCGCCTTTCATCGCTCTCGTCCTCCTTCGCCTCGCTTCTGACCTTTTCTTCTCTTCCACCTCGCTCACAATGATGCTCTGCCTTCTTCTGCGGGTACCGTCTACGTTCTTTCGGTTCCTCCGCGAATATTTCGTCTGCCCGCTGACTTGCGAGCTCTTCCCAGATCAGTCACCCTCCGCCTCTCGCTTTCGTCGACTGCTAAACCACGCATCCGCTCGCTGCACCCGGTACAAAATAGCGAACACCCCTTTCGCCGTCGTCGTCGGCCGAACACCTTCACTCGACACGCTCGCGTCGCGACGAGCCTGACCTTCGCCGGGCACTGTTCTTCCCGTCACATCTCGGCGCAGGACATGCCGTACAGGCCATGCGACACTCGGTAGCGAAGCAGGGATGACTGATGGGGGCCGGAGCGGACGGCGGCAACTCCTCCTCCTCGTCTTCCGAGGCATCCGCCTGCTTCCCTCTCCGCCCGTTTCGCCTTCCGCAAGGTTCGTACATTACGCTCAGCTGCGCTCGCTGCTCTGCAGAACTCCCAAAACGCTGCCGGCTCGCCTCTCTTCTATTCTGCTTCCGTCCTCGCCGTCGACCACACCGAGACGATACCTTTCTTTGGCTCGAAGCGCAGTGGGCAAAGCGCGGCCCCATCTGCTTCGGACAATGCATTCGGTGCGGAGATCTGCCTGATCGAGCAGAAAGAGATTGATCGTGGTCAATCCGGTTCCAACGGGTGGAATGTGGACCAACTTCTGCCGCGTCCTTGACGCGTTCGCAAGTCTTCCTCCGCACCTCTCGGCGTTCTTCTCTAGCCTCAACTCTCTCTCTCCCTCCCTCCTTCACGTCTGCGTCTCGTTGCTTCCTCCCCTTCACCTCCTCCGCTTTTCGCGTCTCTTCCGCCTCTCCATCGCTGGTCGACGCCTCTCCTCGCCGCGCAGTCACTCCTTCTCGAACCCACACTCGTTCACCACCCCATCTTCTCTCAGCCAAGATGCGCTCCGCCGTCGCCTTCGCGTCCCTCGCCTCCCTCGCGACCCTCGCCGCCGCCCAGTCTGGTTACGGCCGCTTCCCCTGCACAATCGTCAACCCCGACGGCTCGTACTCGCCTGGTGCGTGCCCGCGTTCTCCTCACTCGCCAGATGCAGCGGACTAACGCGCTCCTCGTGTACGCAGACCAAGCCGCCTGCGCCTCCTCGGCCCTCGTCGCGCCCGGTTCTGGTACCGGCAACACCGACGGCACGCAAGGCGACGGCGTCAACCCTACGAACGCGCAGTGCGTCGTCGAGAGCGAGTCGGGCGCGTACTTTTGCGGCATCGCCGGTGCGCAGTGCACGACCGATGCGAATTGCGACAACGGCCACTGCGTCTCGGGTCTCTGGTGCGTGCGAACCCTTTTCCTTTCGAGGGAGAGACGGGCTGATGACTTGATGTGCACTTACAGCCAGGGCGGCTTCAACCAGGCGTGCGCGAGCAGCGACCAGAACTGCCTCGGCTTCCTCTACTGTCTCGCCGCCGACTACTCCTCAACTGCGACGAACGAATGCGGAGCGGTCGGCGCTTTCTGCCAGGACTACGCCGCGGCCTCGCCTAGCTTAACGGACGCCGCAGCCGAGAAGATCTTCAACCAGTTCTGCGCAACGGGGTACTGCAACTTCGAGACGGGCAACTGCGACAACCGCGTCGCGCTCGGAGGGGACTGCTCGACCGACCCGACCTACGCGTGCGAGGCGCCCTACACCTGCGACTCCACTACTTTCACCTGCGTCGTCGCGACCGCCTCGCAGCGCGCTCGCTCCCGCCGTTCGATGCACCAGCAGATCCGCAAGTCGAGGCGCAATGTCTGCCCCGCTGGACACGAGGCGTGCCGGGTCGCTGGCCTCAAGAAGGGCTACGAGTGCGTCGACGTCGCGAGCAACATCGAGCAGTGCGGTGCTTGCGTCGAGGCGGGTGGTGTCGACTGTACGGCGTTGCCGAACGTTGCGGCTGTCGGTTGCGTCGCTGGAGCTTGTGAGTTGGCGCTCCCTCGATTCTTTCGCGCTCTCTGCTGACGTTGTCCTTCCTCCGTTTTCGCAGGCGAGATCTGGGCTTGCGAGGACGGCTTCGACTACGACCCCGTCGCCGGCGCCTGCATCGCCTAAGCCCTCACCTCCCTTCGCCTCCCTCCCTCTCGCCTCCATCGTCGCAACCTCGCATAGATCTCCCGTTTATTCCGCCATCGCCGCTGTACGCCGTACCTGCTTGTACTTGTACCCCTCGCTCTCGTGAGCTGGATGAAGGAGGGGAAGACCTGGCGTCTACCCCCTTTTGCACCTGATCCTTCGTTGTTCATAGGGTTCTGATGCCGCTCGGTCGGCTGAGTGATGACACAAAAGTAATGATCGACCTTGTGAGGATGCGGGATGCGAGGGAAGCTCGTCGAGCGAGGCAGAGAAAGAAACGAGAGGGAGGCGAGGCAAAGACACGCAGACGGCCAGGTCAAGCGGCGCAAGGCCTGCTAGCGAGATTGTGAGTCTTGCGCCGCTTGGAGAGTTGGAGAGCGAAGCGTCGATTTTGAGCGCGAGATCCAACAGGCAATCCAGCAGACCAGCATCTCCCGCTGTTGCCTCCCACCAAGTACAGGAAACGGCGTCGTCATTCTATGCGTCCGTCGACGATCCTACCGCACCCGTGCCTGCTCCTCGGCGAGCGACTCCGTCAACCCACCCGTGCCCGGCTCGAAGATCTGCGTCGCAGGCTTCCCCTCCTGTGCCGTCGCCGCTCCCTCCGCCGCGGCCGCCGCCCTAGCCCTCGCCCTCCGACCCTTGTTCTGCCTCCTCCTCTCCAGGAGCGCGCCAACCTTCGACTGCGCCTTCTCCCTCTGCCGCTTCCGACCCGCCTCGGACCGCGCGCGCTGCTCCTCCAGTTCTGCGTTCCGCACGGAGTCTTCGCGCTCCCGGAGGATTTGGGCGGCTTGCAGAGCGGCGTTGCGGCGTTCGGCGAGGACACCCTTGATGCGCGCCATCGACTTGCGGCACTGTGCGAGATGAGAGATCTCGAGAGTCAGCTTCGCGCCTTCACCAAGAGCGATAGAGAGAAGCAACGGGCGACTCGCAACGCACCTTGTGCAGGTTCTCGTGCACCATCGAGAAGCCCCTCAAGTCGATACGGACCCGACGCGCCTCCTCCTTCTGCGTCAAGAGGACGTTCCGTTCGCGCAGGAGGATGTACCACAGCTTGTGCAGATCCTCGAAGGACTTGATGCGCAGCTCCTCGGTCTTCCATGCGCGGCCTGCACCGAAGCGATGAGCGGAGAGAGGTTCAGTCGGAAGTCCGTCACAACTGATGGCAGAGGCCACGCGAACGCACCAGACATGTCCTTGGCCTTGTCCGGCACCTCGAGCGCCACCTGGTCATGGAAGAACCTCCACAGCGGGTGGTTGCTCGTGTCCGTCTCCTCCCGCTTGGGCCACTGATCCCTCGACAACGGCGCCCGGTGGATCTCCGACCTTCCGTACAGCGTGACGTCGCGCTTGGGTTTGCCGGACGCGGCGCGCGGCTTGGCGCGGGCGTGGGCTGGCGCGGTTGTGTGCAAAAGACGGGGCGAGGGCGATGAGGAGGAGACGAGGGCGGAGGGCAGCGCTGGCCGGGCGAGGGCGGTGTGAAGCGTTGTGCGCAGGTGTGCGAGTACTCGCTGCGGGGCTGCCTGCATCGTGCGAGCTGGCAGGGCGCGTGTGAGCAGCGTGAGGAGGAGGAGCGATGAGGAGGAGTACACTCGCGACCTCGCCAGATGTTGCGGGAGTAGGTTGGAAAACCCTATGACTGTGTAGTACTACACTTCGACTAGCCAGCACTGCAATTGCGAGGGTTTGTGGTCGACGGTTTCCCTCTCGCTCCTCTTCCGCTTCGACTGCTCACTGCTCACCGTGCTGCGTCTCACTTGACTGTGCTAGACGACCACAGCGACCATGGCAGCCATCCCGACGACCCGCGACGTGCGCACCGTCCCTCGTCGCCCTTCTTCTCCTCGAACTGACCCCCACCTTCGGACACCCTCAAACAGAACGCAACCCAGTCCAACTACCAGGACATCCGCACCACCGCTCTCGACCTCGAGTGGACCGTCGATTGGCAGCACCGCATCATCCGCGGACACGTCAAGCACTCGCTCAAGGCTGAGAAGGACGGCGTCGTGCGTCGGGTCCTCTCCTTCGTCAATGGGCAACGGCTGATCTTCGACGACACTTTACGCGCAGGACAAGCTCATCCTCGACACGTCCTACCTCGCCATCAAGCGCTGCTACATCCCCTCATCTTCACACTCCGACCTTTCCTTCTCCCTTCCCTCAAAGCGTCACCCAAACCTCGGTTCCGCACTCACGATCTCTCTTCCGCACGCCCTGAAGAAGGACGAGGAGCTCGAGGTCGCGATCGAGTACTCGACGACGGATGGTTGCACGGCGCTTGGGTGGCTCGAGAAGGAGCAGACGGACAGCAAGAAGTACCCGTTCATGTACTCCCAATGCCAGGTCTGAGACTCTCCGCATGTCCTTCACACCCCGGAACTGACCCCTCTGTCCGCCCAGGCCATTCATTGCCGCTCGCTGTGCCCAATCATGGACACTCCCGCCATCAAATTCCCTTACACCGCGACCGTCCACTCCCCTCTTCCGATCCTCCTCTCCGCCTTGCGCATCTCACCGCCTCTCGAAGCTCCCCAGCCACCCATCGACGGAACGCTCCAGACGACCAAGTGGCATCAGCCTATCGCTATCCCTTCATACCTCCTCGCGATCGCCGGAGGAGAAGTGGCCTTCCGTGCGCTTGGAGAACGCACAGGTGTATGGGCTGAAGCAGGAAAGGTTGATGCGTGCGCTCGCGAGTTCCAGGAAGACGCGGAGCGGTTCATCAAGACGGCGGAGGAGTTGTGCGGTTTGTACAAGTGGGGACGCTACGACGCGCTCGTTCTACCGTTCTCCTTCCCGTTCGGAGGTATGGAGAATCCGAACGTACGTCGGCCCAGAAGCGCCAGGCGGCCGTCGCGGAGCCTTGGGAGGCAGCGCGAAGTCTCCCAGGTCCGATAAGGCGATTCTCGATTCCGTACACTCACTGTTGCTCTTGCTGCCCGCAGATGACTTTCCTTACGCCTGCGCTTATCGTCGGAGACCGCTCGCAAGTCGATGTTCTCGCTCATGTACGTTCCGCGCCTCCTCGACGCCGCCTTGACTGGACCTTCGCAACCTCCTTTGGCCTGCTGAGCCTTGTTCTCGTGGATACGCGCAGGAGGCATCGCATAGCTGGCACGGAAACGATGTGGGTGTTGCGGCTTGGGATTCGTTCTGGCTCGTGAGTTGGTCTCTCCTTCCCTTCCTCGCTTCGGGACAAGCTGACCTGTCCTTCTCCCGCAGAACGAGGTGCGCTTCTCCTTCGCCTGCCCAACAGCCTTTCTATCTCTTGTCTCACGCCTGCGTCCAACGCTCCACCGCCTCTCAGGGCTGGACGACCTACACAGAGCGCCTGATCGCTCTCGGCCTGCACGGCCCGCAAACCCGCGACTTTGAGTACATTATTGGCGCCAAGAGCATGAACGATGATTTGAAGAGGTACGATCGGGACGGGTGGAGGAAGGCGCAGCGGTTGCGTGCGTCCAGTCCGATTGCCATGCGCGAGCGAGGTCGAGAAGAAGCTGACTCTCGGAGTTTCTCGCATGCGCAGACATCCCTTACGAGTGCGTCGGGCCTTTCGATAGCGTCTTCTCCTCACTCTGCTTCGATGCAGCGAGCGAGATAAGTCCTGACGTGCCTTGACCGCACAGCTTCGGCGAGGACCCGGACGAGTTCTACTCGAGCGTCGCCTGTTCGTCCACCTTCCCCTCGTCGTTGTGACCTGTTCGCTGACGAACACTCAATCCAGATGACAAGGGCGCCAACTTCCTCTACTACCTCGAGAAGTTGGTCGGTGGAGTAGAGGTGTTCAACCGTGCGTCGCGTTTGACCCTTCTCCGCAGGACTGCTCATATGAGGGGGCTGAAAGTGCTGATGGTGATTTCCGACGATGCGCACAGCGTACCAGAAGGCCTACATCAAGGAGTTTGGCGGCAAGGCTGTCTCGACCAAGGAGTGGGAGGACCACTTCTGGTGCGTCCTGCTTTGCGGAGCCGCTTTCTGCGGCGTTACGTGCCGCCTTGTGAAGCTTTGGCTGACAGGACGAGGCTCGCAGGTCCTACTGGAACCAGTACCCGGAGAAGGCGAGGATCTTGAAGGAGAAGGTTGACTGGGATGTGCGTCGGTGTTTCGCTTTACGCTTCGGTTTGGCGACCGCTCTCCAAGCTTGCAAAGTGCTGAACTCCGATTCGCCACCGTGCAGGCCTGGTTGAACGGCGAGGGGACCGAGTTGCCGGTCAAGGTGCGCCTCCGCCTTAGTCCCGTAGTATCAGTCCGCTTACTCAAGCGATCTCGCTCGCGCAGATGGAGTACGACACGACGCTCGCCGACCGCGCCTACGCCCTCGCCTCGTCGTGGAACTCCTCCCGCTCGCTCTCGCCCTCAGACCTCGCAAGCAAGTTCACCAAGTCGGACCTCGAAGGAATGAGCTCGACGCAGGTCGTCCTCTTCCTCGAGACGCTCGGCACGTACGACAAGTTTGAGGACAAGGTCGTCGAGGCGGTCCAGAAGGCGTACGGTTTTGACAGCTCGCACGACCCGGAGATCAGGGTGCGTCGAGCTTTCCGCCTTTGAGAACGAGCCTGGAGAATCGTGCTCTCGTGTGCTTTCGCAAAGGAGAATCTGTGCTTGCCGCTGATGCTCGTCCCCTGCCGCAGCTCCGCTGGTACCTCTTCGCCCTCAAGTCGGGCCTGTACGCCAAACAAGCCGCTCACTGGGTCCGCAACCAAGGTCGGATGAAGTACTGCCGCCCGACGTACCGCGCCGTCTTCGTCGTCGACCCTGAGCTCGCCAAGGAGACTTTCCTCAAGTACGGCAAGGGCTTCCTCCACCCGATTGCGAGGAGGATGGTCGCGCAGGATCTCGGACTCGATGAGGGCGAGAAGAAGGAGAAGTAGCGGGATGTAGCGATGCATGATGGGTGCTTCTGCGGTATCAAGCGAGCTCTGCGCTTCTGCGCAAGACGTGTTGTGCCGGCGAGCATCGGCTAGGAAGTGCTGCGAGCTTGCGAAGGCATGGCCAGATGTTCAAGCTGTGCATTGCTATGTGACAGGCCCTGCTACGCTACGCGCCGAGAGACCACGCCCATTCCTCGAGGTCGAAGTTGTCGTCGTCGATCACCGTGAATTTGCCGCCCGCTTCCTCCACCTGTTCCTCGAGAACGTAGCTCCACGGTCTACGCTCGCCTGCATCCGTATTGCTCGTACAGGAAGCGAGCCTTTGCGCCAGCTTCGCCATGGCGGGCCGGTGCTTCTCGCGCATCGCAGAGAGCGCATTGACTCGCGCCTGATCATTCTCGTCGGGCTCCTCGTCTTCCGACTCCCAGTCCGCATCGTAGTACGCCAAGTGTCGCAGAAGCGGAGGAAGGTCATTGGCGATGAGGATGAGGGGAACAGTCGCGATCAAGCCGAGTATACGCACGGCTGACAAATGGGCGAAAGAGGTCTCCGCAGGGTGATCCAAAGTGACACAGCTGAGCAGAAGCGTCTGCAGCTGCAAGTCGGCGGGGAAAGGTGCAAGGCCGACGTCGCTGACGAAGAGGTATGTTAAGTTGCGTGAGGTGGAGTCGTCAATGATGGACATAGCGTTCCAGAGAATCGTGTTGAGCAGATACAGCTTCTTGAGAGCTGCAGAATCATCGCATTAGCGCTACGAGGCATGCTGTGGAGGAAACCGAACACACCATGAGCGCCTTCGATGAAGTGGTCACTCTCGGTCAACCGTCCCGACAGCCAGATCTGCTCAACATCCCCTCGAGCCAGCGCATTCTTCATGAGCCTCTTGAAGCGGTTGCGGCATGCAGGAAGGTATTCGAGGCGAAGTCGCTTGATCGGCCAACGTCCCTTCATACCCGCCGCGAGCCCGAGAATGGACGCTTCGTCGGCGCAAGAAACATGCTCGTAGAGTTCGCGCTGTGCAATACGCGTCCAGGTGCGGTGGACGAGGGAGAAGGTCTTGCAGAGTTGGGCTCGTTCGTCGAGGCGGGCGAGGATGAGGGGCGGGAGGGCGAGCTCGAGGATATGGAGCTGCAGCTCTAGCGGTAGAACAGAGAGCATTGCGGCGGCTTCAAGCGGGTCAGGGTGTGCCAGAGAGTGCGAGGAGCGAGGGAGAGAGGCGCGGTCACACGTTCGCGTCTGCCAGCCCATTGAAGTCGCTCGCTGTGGCGCTAGCTGTGGCTGAATCGCTGCTTAGCACTCGCTTGAGGGCGGACGACTCGCGCACGCCGCGCGACGAGTACTCGCGACTGCTCCTCGCCTCCTCATCAGTTTGCGACCCACCGAGGAGCAGAACTCCGCCGCAACTCGTCCCGGCGCACTCGTGCTACGCGTAGCTGCGGAGTTTGGGAGCAGAACTGCTGGTGCACGGATGCTCGTCTCTCCCGAGCGGGCCGAAGTCGTTGACCGACACTGAGTCGACCACCCCTCCCGACTACCTGCCTCCGCTTCTCTTCCTCCCTCCCTTCACTTGCTGCCCGCTTGCCTTCTACCGCCGACTCTCACACCTCCACGCCGGGTGTCACCGCCGTCACAGCCGTGACCCGACGCCTTTTGAGCTTACCTTCTTCCCCTCTCGATAATACAAAGTAGCGAAAAGTGAGATCCGCGTCCCACCAACGAGGCACGAGCTGATTCCCGCTCCACAGTGGTTGGTGCCGTCGCTGCTCCTGCTCAGCTCCGCACAGCTGCGTAAGCTGTTGCGGAGTCGGTGCCGTCGATCTCGCCGTCGACGCCCCGTTTCCCCTCTTGCCCCTCGATACCCTACCCGATCCTTCCGCTTCCCTTGCATCACTCGGAATCACTGGCGTCTCAACTTCGCCGGTGTGCTCGCTTGACGCCCTCGCTTTCGACACTTCCACCTTTGCCTTCGACCCTACCCTTCCTTTCCTTTCAAATTTCGACCATGCCGCACTCTTGACGACTTCGACCAACCTCTCACCGAGCGCAGCAGATCTCCAACTACGTCAGCCTTTGCCGCGTGCGTATGATTCGGGTTCTCTCGGCAGGCTCACTCTGACGGAGGTCCGCAAACAGTCCCAGCAGCAACTCTCGCTCCTCATGATCCTCTCGACTCTTCCTCCCACTTTTCGCCAATCGACGACGACACTCTCAACTTCTCCCTCTTCGCTACGCCTCTCAACCTCCCGACCCACAGTGCCTCAACCTCGTCCACCTCGCCCTCCACCACAACTACCACCACCTCTCCTGATTCCTCGGCCCTCCCTCCGGCCGCTCTCACTCCTGCTTCTTACCTCGCCGAGCAAGCCGCTCGCCCCGCCCCAACCGGTTTCCGCGACCCCTGCATCCCGCGCATCGCTATCGACGCGCCAATCCAGAAGCGCGACTCGCTCTTACCCTCAGCGACGTCGCGCAAGCGGTTGAACGCGGCGGGCGAGCGCAAGGTGGCGGCGAAGCGGCGGAAGGAGCAGCAGGCGGCGAGCGAGTCGTCGGCTTCTCCGAGCAGCGGCGAGTCGGGTGCGGCGGAGGGACTGGACGATGGCGAGGACATACCGCAGGAGGCGTTGACGGCGACGGAACGCAAGAGGTTGCAGAACACCTTGTCGGCTCGAAGGTGCCGGGCGAGGAAGCAGGCGAGGGTGCAGGAGCTCGAGGTCCAGAACGCGGCGTTGCGCGAGCGGGTGGAGCAGCTAGAGGTGATGCTGCGCTTGGTAGGCGGGGATGTGTAGTAGTCACTTCTGGGCAAAGCATGGTCTTTCTCCTCGAGGTGACATTCGACGATTCGAGAGTAGAGTGGTCTCTTTCCTGCCACCTGGCTACACAGCGCCCTCGCAGTCGAGCTCTCGGCGTCGACCATGTGAGTCGGCCGGCTTTGTCGACCGACCGAGTCGCTTGTTGACGGTGTCGAGCGAGTGAGTCGAGTGGTCGACTGGATGGTCAGGAGGGGAAGCGCAAAAGCGATTCCTGCCTGCGTTCTCTTCTCATTCTCTATCACTTCTACATCCCTTGAGGAGACAGTGCGTCCGTCTGACCTTCCCCGGCTCCAACGACGACATCACTCCTCCGAAAGGATCGAAACATGGAACGGATCAACCCTGTCCGAGGCGTCCAGCGTTGGAGGCGTCAGACATGAGAACAATTGCTATAAGCTGACATCGGCTGAAAAGGAGGAGATGGCGCGGTCGACTCGAGCAGGAGGAGGTGGAGACGGTTGCTGACGGCCTCTCCGGCCCCCTTCGACATTTCGCACAGGGCCTCCATTCTCCCGCACCAGCACTGCTCAGACTCTCTTAGGCGAGGAAGAGTCAAGCTGATTGGGCTGGACGAGCTGGTTAAGCGAGGCGGACGAAGGTGGATGTGCGGTGGAGGTTTGTCGTACCTACTCTCTTGTACTACACTTCGCTGCGTTCATACTCAGCCTACTGCAACTCGCCCCCAACAAAGTGCGAGCGAAGGCGAGCGAAAGCCACGAGCAGAAGGGAAAGCCGCATCGCGATGACCTTCTCAGGCGGGAGTTCGCTCGTTCTTAGGGTTAGGTTAGGGTTAACCCTAACCCTAAGCAATTGACCGGCTGATGCGACAGAACTGGTAGCAAACAACAAGTGTGCAATATGTACCGGGTCGCCCCGTCTTTCGACCCCGCAACCGTCCATCTAGACAGCCTCCGCGCCTCCGTTCTTCTCCTTCTCCTGCCGCTCCTGCTCCTCGCGCTTGACCTGCTCGCGCAACCCGACGTCGAGGCATGGAGCAAAGCGCGAGTGTTGGCGCAGCTTCCAGCCGTACTTGTAGAAGAGGAAGGGCGAAGGGCTGATGGCGAGGGCGACGAAGCCGAAGACGGAGCAGGCCCAGCCGACTCCGAGGGCGGCGAACCTGCGCATCAAAGTGTCAGTGAAAAGAGCTTGAAGAGCAGGGAATGGAGAGGGAGGCGCACATCTGGCGGACGAAGAGCGGGAAGGCGACGGCTGCTCGGAGGAAGTCAGTCAGCTTCTGCGATACGCGAAGGAGCTTAGGAGGGCGCACCGGTAGCAGAACGAATAATGGTGTTGCCAGCCAGCGCAGAGGCTGAGTACATCAAGTACACCTCAACTGCGAGCGGAGGAGAGTTGGCAAGTGTCGGCGAGGGTTGGAAGGTTCCGTCGGAAGTCGGCGAGGTTCGGCGGGAGTTGGCGAGAAGGGAGCGTTAGCGAACGCTGCATATCGCAAGGAACAGCTCGCGCGACGCACCGAGGTACGTCAGGAATGAAATGAAGACGAGCGTGAACGACATGCCGATGAGGATGGCGGACGCGGCGGGAACAGCCCAGTGGATGGACGGGTAGTCTGCGACACAAGGATCAGCGCCGTTCTGAGCTGATGTATGAGAACCGAACGCACTTCCAGTCCATCCGAGCCAGAAGATACCGATGATCAGGAAAGGACCAGCGAGCATGGCGCCGTACAAACGCTCCTCGGGCGGCGGGTGTCCATGCCACTTAGGAATGAGTTCGCGGTAGTGTCGCTGAGTCCAGACAAAGATGACTGCAGGGGAGAAAGATGAGCGACAGGACGAGGCGGATGGAAGGCTGTAGACTCACGGGCACCCATGGTCGTTCCGAGGCCAACGGCGATGAATACGAGACCTGTCTCGCCGGGATTGAATCCCCGTAGCTCGCCCCAGATGATGGGAAAGACGGAGAAGAGGCCGCTGTAGGAGAGGCGAAGTTAGCGGAGACGACCAGAGGTAGCTGAGGATCCGGACGCACTAGAGGAGTCCATAGACGACTGAAAGGTAGATGGTTACGGTCAAGACGATGGGCTCAACGACCAGCATGATTGCTGGACGCGCGAGCGTGCGAGTCACGATAGATCGGATCGAGAAATCTGCCTTCTCGAGTTCGGCGTACTTGTCGCCGTGCTTGTCCGGGTCCTCCTTGCGCAGACGCTTCGCGCGCTGAGCGAGCAGCTTCGGGTGGTACGTTTCGGGGAGGAAAACCGCGATGAGGATCCAGCTCGCCGCCGACCAGAAGCCGATGAAGGCAAAGATCCACCTCCACCGCAGCGACTGGTTCATCACGGTGAACCCGCCGATGATGGGGCCGAGGACAGGTCCGACGAAGACGCTGGCCGAGAAAAGGGCCATTGCCTTGCCTCGACCCATCGGATCCCAGATGTCGGCGATGACTCCTCCTGCGTTCGTGAGAGGCGATGAGGCGAAGCAGGCGGCAAGGAAGCGGATGATGATTATCGTCCAGATGTTCTGTGCGAGGGCGTCCCCGATCTGGAAGAGACCGAAGATGGCGAGCGAGACGACGAAGACGGGGCGGCGGCCGACCATTTCCGACATTGGCTGTTGGGCAACGAGTCAGTTTCGGCTTTCCAGGTAAGTCAGCGAACGTCGACGTACAGCCCAGACGATGGGACCCAAGCAGTAGCCCGCGAGGAAAAGCGAAGTCGTGAGATCCGCGACCTCGAGCGACGAGCCAAAGTCCTGTGCGATTTGCTGAGTCGCGCTCGACGGCGAACTCGAGGCAAAGGTGACGACGAGTGTCGCCTGCGCGCAGAGGATCGTAATCGCCCACTTCTTCTTGTCGCTCCAATTTTGCGGGTTGAGCGGATCCTCCTCTTCCCACTCAACCTTGTTCGGGTCCTTCTCCTGCTCGTCCTGCTGCTCATCCTCGTCGCCACCGTCCTGTGTTGTAGTGCCGATCGACGTGCCGCGCGAACCTGGATCAACCATCGGTCAGCGGAACTGGCAGCCTTGATGAGCCGAAATCGAGAGACTCACGGGCCCTCGACATCCGACTCAGCTGTCGGTGCGCATCCGAGAAAGCCGTATCGACCAGGTGCAGCTCGGGGAAGCCGTTCTCGCTCCATGCCGTCTGACTCCTGCTCCTCGTCCGCCCCGTTGGCCTCGTCGAACCCGCCGCACCGATACTTCCTCGCCTCGTCGTCGGCATGCGGTAGTCGGGAGCGCGGTGAGGCTGGCGGCTTTTGTCGAGCTTGTCGGCGGGGTGAGGAGAGTGAACTCCCGGAATTCGAGGCAGGTCCGGCGCGTCGCCGCCCCAATCGCGCATCTCCCGCTCTGCCTCTGCTGCATCCGCATCGTAGTACTCTGGGTCGTGGGGGTGTCGCTTGTACGTCTTGGCCCGCGATGGCGAAGCAGACGCGGATCGGTCAGCGAGGTTGCGGTCGGCCAGGGTCGACTCGCCGGACGAGCTGGTCTCGACGGGTGTGGACATCCGGTCGTGGCTGTCTGGTATTGTTGACGAGTGGGAGAGGCGGCAGCAAGACGGGCGAGCCTCGAAGCGTGGAGGAACAGCGAAAGCGAAGAGCGGCGGACTGCCTCCACCGAAAAATGCTGGACCGAAGCGAAGCCGGGAGAGGGGGAAGGCCGGATCGATGACCTCATTCCGTTCCAGTCATTCTTGCTTGTCGGTCCGCCCGCGAGTCAAGCGCAAGTTCGAGCGACTTAACTACAGCAAGTAGTTTCGAACCCAAAAGAGGGGTGCCAGAGAGGGCGATGTAGCAGAGTGCAGCGCAATTGCAGCGCAAGCGCAGCGATCGCAAAGAGCGCGCTTCGTCCGTCCAGTCACGTCTATTAGACGTAGTCATCGGAGAGTGGTTGTCGTCTCAAGGCGCTGTGAAAGAAAGGAGAGGGATGGGAGGGGAATGCGAAGTGCGGCCGGACCAGGCGTCGGTAGCGGCCGGGAACAGTGCCAAAAAGGCCAGGAGCGCAGGAAGATTCTCCGGACCATGCGCATGCGCGAATGCGTTCCGCATTGCATGGTGCGCAGGCCTTGTGCTCGCTGGCAGCTCGAGGAGCAGCAAGGGTCACCGGCGACGGGGCAGGCGGAGTGAGGCGTCGGCCGGTCTGAGATTGTATGCGGATATAATGGCCATCTTGCGAGTGTTCGGCGGGCGAGACTGTCGTGAAGAAGACGAAAAGGGAGGTTTGCGCGAGGGAAGGCGAGGTGGACGTTCGATGGCAGGTTCGATAGGCGACAGAGCGTTGATTAAAGCATGAGCGATGCTCATTGCTGGCGTCCAGGCAGTCTGGCGGCCTCGCGCGCCGTTGCGAGGGAGGTAAGCCTTCATCAGTTTGGCGGGAGAGTATGGGGTGGTAAGTCGCGACAGCTCTTTCGGGCGGCTGAAGAAGGCCGTCATGCCCTGGAGAGAGCGTTTCGAGAGGTCTTGGAGGCACTAGCGAGTCAATCTGAGCGAGGAGGCGATGCGGACGGGGCCAAACCTCCTTCCGCCCCTCTCTCGCTCATTCCTCTCGCGCGCTGCCCACTCAACTCGCTGGACTGCCTCTCTTTGGAGCTGGGCGTACACTTAATGTCTCTTCACATATGCTACACGGCTCGAACCAGCGAGCTGGACGACACTATCTAGGGGCGGTCTCGAGGGTCGTCGAACGGTGTCGAGAAAGGGTTGGTCGGTCGCGGCGAGGGAATATAGCTGATGGGCTGGCGAGAGCTGAGGGGAGCAGTGCGGCGCCCTGGAGGAGGGGCAGGTCGTGCGAGGGAGGGCGGCCGAGGATAGGAAGGTGCGGTATCGGCGAACGGGTTCGGCGGCGACTCGTGTAGGTCCGGCAGCTCCTCCCAGCCGACGTCGTCATCGAGCTCATCGGTCAGTTTTCTGAGGTCGCGTCGTCGTCCCGCCGCTTGGGCGCCTTTGCCGAACCGGTACCGCCGCTCGTTCGCACCCGAGGCGTTTCGCAGCGGCACGAGGTCGCTCTCGCGTCTGCGCTCGAGCTTCTCCCGCCTACGGGCAAGATGCGAGTCCCGGAGATTGCGGAAAGCGGAGATGGGTCGAGGGCGAGAGATGAGAGGCTTGAGTTTCGAGCCGGCTCGCTTGGAAGGGAGGGAGGGCGGGATCACTCCCGGTAGGCGGAGGGCGGACAGAGCCGGAAGAGTGAGTGTGCGAGGCGGCGAGCGAGTTGCGGGCGCGGAGGGATCGTCGAAGGGATTCGAGACGGGCTGGTCGTGCTGATCGGGAGTCGGTTTGAAGTAGTCGATCAGAGAGGCCCAGCTTCTCGCGCTCGGCGAGACACCGCGAGGCGGTACGACGAGCTGCTCTGCCGGCGAGAAGAAGGGCTGAGTTGCGCCGAAAGAGGGCGGCTCAGGTCGGGCGCTTGTGACCGCAGGCGGTGCGTGCAGGTCGAGCGAAGATGTTGACGCTCCATACGGCGCCCTGCTGCGGCCGAAGGACGACATCGAGCGCAGGTGAAGCGGCTTGAAGAAAGCGGACTTCTCCTCGTCCTGGCCGAATCGCTCGACCTTCTCGTCCGGCTCGTCCTTGCCGCCGCGCATCCCACCTCGCCTGTTCGCCCACCACAAAGTCCCGCGAGCCCTCCACCACGCTCCGACCAGTCCCATGAGGACGACGAGAACCCAGACGCCGATTGCAACAATGAAGCCTAGGCGTTGCTGCTCGAGGTTCCGTTCGTACGCGTTGACCATCTTCTCAGCGATGCTGGGCGCCGAGATGGTCGAGTGCGGGTTCGTGAGTGTCGCGGTGAGGTCGTCGGTACGGTTTTGGGAAAGAAGGAGGGCGGAGGGAGAGACGGTGGGGAGGGAGAGGTGGGCGTGGTCGTGCAGCCAGGTCAAGGCGGTCGAGATCGAGTCGACCTTGGAGCCTAGGAGGCACTGTGGCGGGAATGTCAGCCAGGAGATAGCGAGGGGGGAGTAAAGGAAAGACGCACGTAGATCAGGTTGAGAGCGGGATCCTCGAGAACGGTGCCGTTGAAAATCTCGGTGATCGTGTCCTGCGGGCTCGGAGGTAAGCGAAGAGCTCGCTCAGGTATCGAGAGTACGATACTCACGGTGATCTCGGTGTAAAACCCGTTCATCGTCGAGTTGAGCGAGGTCGTCGTGTCGTTGACCCAGCCGAACTGCGGACCGTCATTCGCACGTCAGCTCCTGCATGCTCGAACGGGACGACAAAGGACGCCAGGCGCACCAGGTTGTTGTTTACGTCGTCCTGCAGACCCAAGATGACCTTGTTCGTCCCGTTGGCCCAACTCTCGCTCGCATCCCGCATCTTCTCATTCAGCGCGCCCATCACGCTGCTCGAGAACTGTCCCGCCCCATCCTCCGCTCGTCTGCGCACCATACGCCTGATCGGGCCCTCGAGGATTGCGAGCTGGATCTGGACGACGATCAGGCCGACAAGGCCCAGGGCGAGGAAAGCCCAGGCGGGAGGATGGGCGATGTAGGAAAGGAACCAGATGAGGTTGGTGCGAGACGAGGAGGTCGAGAGGCGGAGGACGGAGGCGAGGCGAGAGACCCGGCGGAAGAGGGTTGGGTGGGAAGAGGCGTTAAGAAAGGAGAGCAGGTTGGTTGTCGAAAGCGTCTCATTTGCCGTTTGTGACTTGACATCGTGCGCAACGGACGAGGCCGCTGAGAGCAGGTCGTTCAGCCAGGCTTCTCGCGCGGCTTCAACGCCGCCGAGGAAGACCCTGTACCGCCACTTTTCCCACAACGCGTTTGCGATGATGAAGAGCGCCATGACCAGCACGACGAGTCCGATGGCGACCTTGACGAACTTGCCGAGGTCCGACCCGACATCGTCGATCCAGGTCGTATCGAGGTTTGTGCAGAGCTCCATCGTTTGCTTCGGCGGAATCGGCAAGAGTTCGACGTCTATGGTCGAGTTCGACAGCGTGCCGTTGATGTTGGCGCGCAGCGACTCGATCGGCTTCGAGATGAGGTTGTCGAGAGTCGAGCGGAATTCGGAGAGAGTCGGGATGGACGAGTTGAGCGAGGTCAGGGCGTTGACGAGCGTGTCGGGCAGCGTAACATTCTCAAGCGCCGACAGCTCGGGTACGTCGAGTGAGGGGAGGCTGATGTCGACACTGCGGGACCAGCGAGTCAGCTTCCGCTTTCGAGACGCAGATGCATACGAGCGTACCCTGGGATCTTGTCAATTACATCGACGGTCTTGTTGAGTGCGGTCTCAATCCCGCCAATGGATGCCTGGATCGCCGTGCGAACGCCGGAGATCGCGTCCGTGACGAATCCTTGCGCCTCCTCGATACCCTTGACAAGCACCGCGATTGAGCCGTGTACCGCGAGATCGAGCAGGCAAAGGTAGAGCGAGCGGTAGGTGTCGATGATGAAGCTTGTCAAGAAGCGGGTCAGTCCGTTGTATTCGCGGAGGAAGCCACGCTCAACTCACAGTACGATCGCCTCCAGCGCCTGCAGCATTAGGTCGAGGACTTCCCCCAGCCCATGCGTGACCGCGTTGACGGTTCGCACGTTGAGCTCGTTCACGCCGTCCGCCATGTAGTGCGGCAGGCTGACCGCAACGCTCGCCGCGCCCTCGACTCCTGTGCATGCCGACAAGAGCGAGGCTTTGGCGTCCCGCGTCAAACCCGGAAGGGAGGCGAGGAGGAAGGCGAGAGCGATGAGGAGGAGGATGAGCGCGAGGAATTCTTGCGAGAGCCAGGAGAGGGAGATGTGCGCGCGAGGGCCGAGGAAGGGGCGCAAGACCGGGCGGGGTGGATAGGACGGCGGTGAGTGGATGGGATAGGATGGCGGCGGATAGGTCGTCATGGCGGCGAGGCTGCCTCAAGCAGCGAGTCGGCGGGAAGTAAGCGATCAACCAGCCGGTGTCGAAGCGAGAAAGGCGAGAGAGCTGGCTCTCTCGCGATGACAGTGAAAGACCCAGTGTAGCTCCTGCGAGGGCATGACAAGGGCAGGCAGCTGGCGAGCAGGCATGGCGGTCTGAGCGTGTCGAGACAAGGGACGGGCGCAAGGACAAAGGGTGACAAGGGCAGTACCGGCGCACGGTCGTCCCCTGCGACTCTGATCCTCGCGGATACCCTCTGCCGCCTCCTGTCGCACCTGTCAACCCTGCAAGCGGCCGTGAGCGACATCTGCGCCGTTGGGCTGATGAAGTTGAGGGAGGGTCGAGAGCTGGGTGTCGTCGGCTTGGGCAGCGAGGCGGCCCAGTCGAGCGTTCTGCTGGCGATGCAACGAGCGGAAAACATGCTTTCGGCCCATCCAGTGTAAGCAGCTAGCGGTGGACGAGCCGAACCTCGAAGCTCATCTCTTCCGCTCAGCCAACTCGCTCAGCCACTTCTCTCCCCCTATTTGACTGGCCCGAACGATTGAGATGGCACCCAAAGGAGACCGACAAGCCCGCCGTGAGGAACCGCTGCCCGAAGTCAAGCTCCCGTCTCCAAAAGAACCCTCTCTCGCCAGTGCGTCCGAGACTCGCTCGTCGTGGAGTTTCAAGCTGACCGACCGCGCTCTTCCACAGCCACACAACCGCATGTCGCACCCGCACAAGCCACCAAACCGAAGACGAAGCGCGCCAAGTCGTCCGCATCCAACAAGCGGAAACAGGCGCAGGTCGAGGCGGCGCTTGAACGGGCTGGCAAGCTGGAGAAGCGGAAGACGGAGGTTGGGAACAAGAAGGAGATGAAGAAGAAGGTTCGCCAGCTGTGGAACTAAGCGGAGAGGCGGTTGGTCTGGCGTGGGTAGGAGGGTTTGGGTGCGCTCGCTCGTTCTGTCCTCCTTCTGTTCGTGTTGTATCCCTATACAGAACGTCGACGGCGATTCTGCATTCCTTCTTGACTCCAGCAGCTGAGGGCGCATCTCTCTCGTACCCGCTCGATGACCTCGTCTGCTCGCGCTAAACGCCAGGAACAGCTTCACCCCTTATAAATTCAGGGCTACTCACACCGCTACTCGGGGCATATCTACCGACCCCTCCCTCGCATCCAACTTCTTCAGCCCCTCAACTTTCTCCTCCTCGTCCCAATCCTCCTTATACCGCGGCGGTTCGGCTCTCCCGTCTGCTGCTGTGACTGATGTGGCGGCGGCCGATGCAGGAGGGCGGCGGGAGAGGTAGGCGGCGAGGAGGGAGCGGAAAGGGAGGGAGGGAGTACGAGAGGATAGAGGGAAGGAGGGAGGTGGGTAAGTTGGAGGCGGAGGAGTTGGTGCTGATGGTTCAGGGAGGACTTCTGCGTGCGCCGGGCATGACGACAGTCAGGCGCTGTAAGGATGTGAAGGAGAACGACGGTGACGGACCTTCGACAATCACACTCGACCGACTCGCCATCCTCGCTTTCCTCCTCCACACCCACCATGTCACGCCGGCTATACATCCAGCAGCGACGATCGCTGCAATGACGGCACCAACGATGTCGCCGACACGACTTGGCGAGGTAAGGGAGGAGGAGGTGGACGAAGTGGAAGGGGAGGTGATGGTGGTTGGAGACGGCAGAGCTACCGCTGGAATGCCAACGACCATTGTGGCGGATGCTTGTGGACTTGAAGTGGTATGTAGGAGACAGAGAGCAGCACGCCTCGCAACAGCAGGAGTCGCGACAGCGCATCTCCCTCCTCTGCAGATCCGCAAAAAGGACTCGATTACTCAGTCTTCACCTGACTCATCCATTGACTAGGCGCTGGCTGCGACTTGTCGATGTTGCGTCGTGGAATCTGGTGCGAGCAGGCCGGAGACCCGGGAGGTGAGAAATGGGAAGGTCGGGGGGAGAGGTCGAGTCAAGGGTGAGGGAGATGACTTGGTCCGCTAAGCGGCGCGCACCCGCGCATGCGTATCGACGACAGAGGAGAAAAGCAGGCGCCGTAAAGGCAGAAGGAGCGGAGAGGAAGCGAGGGAGAGCGGGATGTGCGACCGCGGGAGTTCATTCAAGCAGAGTACCGAGACCAGCCGCCGCTTCCAACCGGCGCAGAGCGCCTCAGGACCGTTAGAACGCCTTAGATTGTATTGAAGCTTTGATGGAGTTTGTGTACGCCGAAACGGGACGAAAGGAAAACCGAGAGGTGCTTGAAACCGAAAACGGAGTCGCAGCTCTGCTCACAGCATCCTGGTGAGTCGCGGTCGCGAGATTCGCAAAGGGAGGAAGGAGACGCACTACGCCTCAAAGGTGAGCGAGGTGCCGACCTTGTGGCTCGCCTCGCCCAACTTGGCGGTGTCGAGCGCGAGGCCGAAGCTGGCCTTGACGCCCGGACGCAGGGCCTGGGTGTAGCCGGCCGAGACGATGCCTGCAAGTTCGAGGTGTCAGCGAGGAGTCGAGTGGGGAGAAGAAGAGGAGGGGACGAACCGGCCGAGTTGGCCTTGAGCTTGACGAAGGCGGTGTTCTGTTCGCGCATGGAGCGTGAGGGAGAGAATCAGCGGAAGCTCATCGCGTAAAAGCGAAGAAAGCGGGGCACGAAACGCACGTCAAGGTAAGCCTTGGTGCCGACCTCGACAGCGACGTTCGAGGTGGGCGCCTTCGAGTCCCAGATGGCCTGCACGAAGCCCAAAGATCAGCATCTCGTTCGTGCGCCTCCACGCAGGATCTTAGAGCGCCCGGGACATCACGAACAAGCCCCGGACACCCTCTCCTGGGTCGAGCGAAACGCACCTTGGCGCCAGCCTCAACGTCCTTCGAGACCTTGTGGTAGTAGCTAGCCGAGAAGACCGAGAGGTTGGCGAGACCGTGGAGGGTGACGGTGTACGACGGGGCGGCGTATCCGAGTCCGACGGCGTAGCGCGTGATGGCGCCCGTGGGGACAGAGTAGGTCGTCTCGGCTCCGAGGAGGAAACCGTCGCGGCCGACGACCTGCGGTCGCGTGTGTCAGCGGGTACCACAAGTGGGGCGCATGGCGAGCTCGGCAGCTCGCTCCGACGAGAGAAGCTAGGAAGTCAGGGGACGAAAGGGAGACGCACGGCGTCAGCGGTGAAGGTCGGGCCCTTGAAGACGTCGAGGAGGGCGCGGGTGTGGAGCGAGGGCTGCTTGTAAATGGCCGTGACGAAGGCGGCCTTGGACTGGGTCGCGGGGAGGAGGTGGCCCTGGACGTCGAGCTTCAAGCCTACCAACGGGAACGCGAGGCGCGTCAGTCGTCTACTCCAACATCAGTACGAGCTCGCTGCTCCACGGAGCAGGAGTCCGAAAGTGAGCAGGACGAGGGACTCACCCTTGGCGATCTGGTTCTCCAACTCGACCTGCGTCTTGAGGACGTTGCTCGTGGTCCAAGTCTGAGTAACGGTGACGCCGTTCTTGACGTCCGTGTACTTGGCCTCGAGGTCGCCTGCGATAGCGGCAGTCTTGGCGTCGCGGAGACCGGCGACCTTGAAGAGGACGCCGTTAGGGGCGCGGGTCTGTTGGAGGAGTGAGGAGGGGAGGAGGGTTAGTTGAGTGAGCGGGGGAAAAAGAGGGCACGTGGTTGGCAGCCGGTGCGAGTCGTTTCCTGTCTCCTACACGCCTGCTCACACACGCGAACGCGGCGCAACCCCCCGCCGAAACGATCCACCACGTTTCCCCCCTCCTCCTCGATCCAAACGGAACTTCTTCCCGCGCCTCAAACCGCCTTTCCCTCCCTCCTTCCTTCCTCCCAACGCGCACCCACTCCTCTGCAGTCCTCCGACCCCCCTCATCCACCCGCGCGAGCGCTCTGCGCCTCAAAACGCGCCAGCCCATCCACGAATGACGAGCGCCCCCTCCCTCGCCTGCCTCGCTCAACAAACGCTCACCTTGACCTCCAATGCACTCCCGGCGAGAGGGAAGTCCTTGTTGAGCAGGTCCGAGGCGGACTTGCCGCTGCGCGAGGGGTGGAAGGAGTGTTAGAAGCGAGTTGGGTCGGGGGTGGTCGGATGGAGGCTAAGTTCGCGAGGAGGGATCGTGAGGGGCTGGGAGAAAGGTGGGCGTACAGGTCTTTCCAGCTCGGAGGCACAGGCGAAATTTGAGCCATTACTGTTCGGTGAGTTGTGGAGAAAGAGGATGTGGAAGGAGGAGGAGGAAGGGCACGAGGACGGCACGGCTGGTTTGGCGGACGCCCTCTCACTCGCTCAAGCCCTCTTGTGCTCGCGTGATCCTTACAGAGTCTCCAGCTGCTCTCCTACACTCGCTACGCAACCCGCTCGAACTCTTCAAGCCCGCTCTTCCTCTCCTCTCTCCACGCACACGTCCGGCAGACCTCACTCAACCTCCCCAAACGAGCTCGCTCTTTCACTCATCTGCTGGAGAAAGGGACGCGAAAGATGGCGGAGGAGGAGCGAGGGCGCTGCGAGGGGTGTGGGAGGAGAGCGAGGCGTCCAAGAGGGCAGTTGGTGGTCGCGCCTCTCGCGCGGGCGTTTGAGGCGTTCTTGTCGACTGAAGCAGCGTCAGACGACAAGGCTGATATCTGATCTCGGCGACTGCCTCCTCACGAACACGGCAGGCGACAACACCGAGTGAGAATCGCCTGCTTCACTTGCACTCACTTCCATCGCTCCGCCGCTTGGCTCGCTCTGTCGCAGACCGCCAAGCTTGTCGTCGCCCCTCATCAGGCAGTCGTACGTCGACCGCACATCGCCAGTCACCTATCGGAGACGCCACAACGCCCGCTTGCGACGGTCTCGCGACTCTCTCCTCCGACTCGCTCTTCGTCGCCTTGTCTTCCGCCGGTCTCTCCAACGATCTCCCTTGGCTGAGAGCGTTCCAGCACTGCTGCTACGCCCTCGCAGCTATACAAGCGAGACCTGCTCTCCCAGCAGTTTCGCCCTCTCCTGCTGACGACCTGCTCTCCCGCTATCTCTTCCTCCGCCTCGCCCCTCTCCGCTCGCTCTACGCTATCAGCGCCACCCTCTGAGCTTGGTCTGCGCTGTCCCGCGGGAAACCACCCCGGTTCGAAACGGAAGAGACCTTGATGATGCGGACTGGGGACCCGGACTTGAGCAAAGCGCACTTGACGTGTGGGCGTGGGCGGGTTCTTCGCGCTGAGTGAGCTCGCTCTGTGTGCACTGTGCACTGTGAGCTTGTACGCTATCAAGTCCTGTTTGAGCGAGAGCCAGAGCGACACACCCGCCGCGCTGTTTCTCGAACACAGACCCAAGCCCCACTCGTTTCCTCCACGCCTCTCCACGCCTCTCCTCCTCCCTCTCGCCCTCTCTCCCTCGCTTGAAGGACCCGACAGATGCAGCGACAACGCAGTCTCATCGCAGAAGCACGCGGACAGCGACCAGCCGGACTGGGTCAGATCGGTCACCGCCCGTCGAGCGCACCCGACCGCGAAGCTGTCGCAGACCACGAGACCGAGTTCATCGGGTGCGTCCACCTCGCCCGCGTGCCGGTCCTTACTCCGTGTACAGGCGAGTGCTGACCCTGCTCGAACGCACCCTCGTCGCACACGACTCTCTCGTCGGACCGCCCCTCCCCGACCCCGCTCATTCTCCCTCTCGCACGAACAGCGCCATCGACTGCGGCACCACCTCGTGCCGATTCTACATCTTTGACCAGTGGGCCGACGTCGTCGCGCACCACCAAATCGAGTTTGAGCAGCGTGAGTTTGGGTCGTTTGGCACCCCGGGGACGAGGGCGGGGAAGATGCCAAGTGGGAAATGGGGCGCGCGAGAGGGCAGCTGGGAAAGGAGAACGGGAGTGCTGACCTTGCTTATTCTTTTCAACGTTTGCCGAACTACCCGACTGCCCACATCTGCGACTTGACCTCTTCCACCACGCTCATGACGCACTTCCTCGCCGCCGTCTTCTTCCTCCTCTTCTCCCCGCGCTCGACCAAACCGCCCACCCTCTCGCAGTCCACCCCGAACCAGGCTGGCACGAACACGACCCCTCGATCTACTGCGCCGAAATCGACAAGTGCATCGAGGCGTGCTTGGAGCAGTTCGAGGGAAAAGGTCACTCGAAGGACCAGTTGAAGGGCGTCGGGATCGCCACGCAGCGAGAGACGACGTTGCTGTGGGATAGGCAGACGGGAGAGCCGTTGTATAATGCCGGTGAGTCGTGGGCGTTGTACCTTTCGCCGGGAGGAGGAGGAGGAGGAGGTTTGGGTAAAAGGGAGGGCGGCGGGATTCCCTCAGCGCTGGGAGGAGCTCTCCATAGAGTCGTGCGTGAGATAGTGAGGGCGGAGCGGAAGGAACTCCTAGCGGCGCAACCTCATCCCTTCCAACCCTCACTGACCACTTGCCCTTCCTCCTCCCCTTCGCGCACGCACAGTCGCCTGGCCCGACGCCCGCAACGCCTCCAACATCCGCGACATCCGAGCGCGCGCCGAATCGACCAAATTCGACACGCCTGACGGGGTCATCGTCGGCGAGGAGGGGATCAGGAGGTTGACTGGCTTGCCTTTGTCGTGCGTTCCCACCCTTCCACCAGAAACCCAAAGCTCGTTGTTGATGGGAGCTTGGCCGGCGGACAGGACGTACTTCTCAGCTACCAAGTGGGATTGGTTGAAGGAGAATGTCGAGGAGGTCAAGGAGGCGAGGAAGAGGGGGACTTTGATGGCCGGGACGGTCGACACCTGGCTCGTCTACGTGCGTTCCCCCTTCGATCTTTCTTAGTCCGCTCACTGACGCTCCCGGGCACTCAGCAATTCACGGGCGGAAAAGACGGCGGAATCCACATCACCGACGCCTCGAACGCCTGCCGCACGCTCCTCTTCAACCTCCACAAACAATCCTGGTGCCAACAGCTCTGCGACTTCTTCGACTTCCCACCCGAGGCCCTCCCCGAAGTCGTCAGCAACTCGGAGGTGTATGGCGTTTTCAGGAAGGGACATTTGTTGGAGGGCGTGCCGATTGCTGGGTTGATTGGAGATCAGCAGGCGGCGTTGGTGGGGAATAAGTGCTTGACCAAGGGGGATGCGAAGCAGACGTATGGTCAGTCTCGCGCGCCCCTCTCTCCTCTCGTCTCCCTGCGGGCGGAAGCTCGTATGATGGGGAGTAGTCTCTGAGAGGAATCGAGACTGATGATATTGGACGACCACCCGCAGGAACGGGATGCTTCATGCTCTACAACACCGGCACCGACATCGTCAAGTCGACCCACGGACTCGTCACTACCGTGCGTCTCCTCTCTTCCCCTTCCCCGCTTTCTCCCGACTGATGGGCGAGTGCACAGGTCGCGTACAAGATGGGCAAGGAAGGACCGCTGCATTATGCGCTCGAGGGTTCGATCGCGGTCGGTGGGAGTTCAGTCACTTGGCGCGTCCCTCCGCTCCCCTTCCCTCCTTCCCAGGTCTGTCGAGTCTCCCGCTGACGATGATGCGGCGCGACAGGCTGCGCGACAACCTCGGCATCATCGACCACCCGCGAGAAGCGGGAGAGTTGGCGGACGAGGTACCCGATACGGGCGGCGTCTACTTCGTTACGGTGCATCCCCATTCCCTTCCTCACTCGAATCTCGACTTGCGGAATGAGGAACTGATGGTTGAAATGGGCTTTGCGCAGGGCTTCGGAGGATTGTTTGCGCCGTATTGGGACATTCGCGCTACGTGAGTCGCTTGCTCGCCGTTCTCGCGCATCTCTCGGCTCTCTTGCTGACGGATGCATCGAACCTGGCCGTGACTCGTAGCGGCATGCTCATCGGCCTCTCGACCTTCACTACCAAGCACCACATCGTCCGCGCCACGCTCGAGGCAACATGCTTCCAAACGCGCGCCATCCTCGACGCCATGTCGAAAGACACCGCTCTCGCTACCTCCTCTTCTTCTTCTGCGCCGAACGGAACGTCGGAGGAGAAGAAGAAGGAGGGAGAGGAGAAGGGACCGGCTGGGTTGAAGGTCTTGCAGGTTGATGGTGGTATGACGGGCAGTGATGTGACGATGCAGTTGCAGGCGGATATTTTGGGGATCGATGTCAGGCGACCGACGATGAGGGAGTGAGTCTCGTCCTTCCTGCTCTCGCCAAGTCGCGCTTTCGGTCGCACACGCGGCGGGATTGGAACGGTAGTCGACGTACTCACACCCGCTTCTGTTTCGCGCCTCGCAGATCCACAGTCCTCGGCGCGGCCCTCCTCGCAGGCGGCGCACTTGGCCTCTTCGGCTGGGACCTCTCGCGCCCCGAGACGTTGCAGAAGGTCAACCGCCTCAAGGTTAGCACGTTCAGCCCGCGCATAACGGAGGAGGAGAAGGAGTGGAAGTATGCGGGATGGGTTAGGGCGGTTGATAGGGCGAGGGGGTGGAAGAGTGAGTCGCGACGTTTCGCTTCGCTTTCGGCGGATGAAGTGGGTGAAATGTGTGTTGGGCTCACCCGCTGGGTCGAGCTTGACGCGCTTCATCTCCTGCACTCCCTCCACTGACACACTTGCCTTCGCAGCCAACTCCGGCCACGGCTAAACACCCTCCCTCGCCTACCTCTCCTCCCTCCTCGCCTCGAGCGAGACCAACCAACAAGACGTCTCCCGCAGTACTAGAATGGACTCCCCTCGACATGTATCGTAACCTCTCTTCCCTCCTTGATGCAGTATGCAAAAAAGTACGGTACACGCTCTCGCGCTTTGAGGGTGCGAGGAGGAGAGCGGAGGTCGGGTCGGCCTCCTTTCGTCTTGCCGCTCCTCTCGCCTCCGCCCGTCGTTGCTAGCCCTCACTGTGAGCCAGGCGAGGGTACGCTGTGCTACACGCGCGTGCTGCCCCCACTTCCGCTCAATTCGCTCGACAGTCGCCCGACAAGCGACAAGGCGAAGTCGCTTCTTCGACCGCTTCTCTCCGCTTGCTCGCTCGTAAAGCTGCTGCAACCGCTCACAAACATGCTCCGACATGCACTCCGCCCGCGCACCCTCACCTCCGCCCTCTCCCTCCGCACCCCGCTCCTCGCCCGCTCCATGTCCCGCACCCCCACTCCCCTCTCTCCAGCAACGCCCGCCGAGAAAGACGAAGGCAGCATCGCATCCGTCTTCTCCTCGCTTGGAGGAGACGCATTCGTACCGCTCGAAGCAGGGTTCGGCGAGTTGAAGAAGTCGCTGTGGACGGATGGGTTGATCGAGAGTTGGAGGACGGTGTTGAGCGCGCTGGAGGAGCGGACGGAGGAGATCAAGGAGAAGGGGACGCAGGTGCGTACGCTCGAGTGGGTGGACCGCGGAGACTTCCGCTGAGAGACGTCTCGTTCGCGCAGATCGTCCCGCAAGTCGACTTCCGCGACGTCCAGGCTGGCTTGTCCCCCTCGCTCAAGGACGAGATCAAGCGCGTCGGCACCGTCGTCGTCCACGGCGCTGTCGCCGCCGCCGAAGCCGAAGGTTGGAAGCGCCAAATCCAGTCCTACATCGCCGAGAACCGCTCCCTCGCCCGCGGCTTCCCCGACGACAACCCCCAAGTGTGGGAGATCTACAACTCGGTTGCGCAGACTCAGGCGAGAACGCATCCTGGCTTGCTCGAGACGCAGAAGACGCTGCTCGGGTTCTTTCATACGACCGACGATTCGTCGCCTGTCTCGGTCAACACGCCTATCAGCTATTTCGACCGACTGAGGATCCGCTTCCCTGGCGACTCGGTATTTGCGCTCGGCTGTCACATCGACGGCGGAAGTTTGGAGCGGTGGGAAGACCCAGGTGCGTCTCCGGCTTGACCTTCTCATTCTCCTCGAGGTGCAGTCGCTCATGCTGGTCGGCGCGCAGGCTTCCGTCAGTGCTGGCGCGAGATTCTGCGAGGCGGACCAGACCCGCACCTTCGCCACGACCCGTGGGACTTGACGCCTCGCCTGAACGCGCGAACGGACCTGTACAACGGGGCAGGCGCTTGCTCGGCGTTCCGCATGTTCCAGGGTGCGTCGCGGCCTCAGCAGTGTCTTGGAAGTCGCTGACAGACCTCTCTATGCAGGCTGGACCGCGCTATCGACGACTGCGCCCGGCGAAGGAACTCTACAGGTCTTCCCAGACGTCAACCTGGCTACATGTGCGTCCCCTCCACGCTCTTCCCTCCTTATGCGCTGACGACGCTCTTGCACAGCCTACCTCATTCTCCGCCCCTTCTTCCGCGAGCGAAGAGGCCGAGAAGGCAAACTCGGCTTCGACGACTGGGAAGTCGACCTTGATTCGACTGCGTTCCCAGGCTCCGTTAAGGGCAAAGGTGAGTTCGCTCACCCGCACCCTTCAGCCAAGCCAGACTGACCAACGAGCCGAGCGACAGCCCAGGAACTCTCGCACCAGACGCACCCGCACCTTCGGCTCACGGAAACAATGGTCTCGGTTCCGCAGGTCGTGCCCGGTAGTCAGGTCTACTGGCATTGCGACGGTGCGCCGGCTTTCTCGACGCCTTTTGCTTCCGAACGGCTGCCTTCGCTTTCGAGCGAAGTGGTCTTGGTTCTTCAGGCCGAGGAGCTTGACGCTTGTTCGCTCGCTTCCTGCAGTCATTCACGCCGTCGAGTCCCGCCACGGCGGCAAGGCCGACTCCTCCGTCCTCTACATCCCCGCCGCCCCTCTCACCAAACAGAACGCAACCTACCTCGCCGCCCAACGCGCCCGCTTCGAAGCTGGAAAACCAGCGCCCGACTTTCCTGGCGGCGCGGGGGAGAGCCAGTTTGTTGCAAGGGCGGGGAAGGGAGATGTGCATGCGGGGTCGGGAGAAGCGGGTCTCAGGGCGCTCGGATACGCGCCTTTCGTGCCGCAGAAGGGGGAGACGGAGGGCGGGAAGCGGGTGATCGAGGAGGCGAACAGCATTCTTGGGTTTACTTAGGAACTTGGCTATCACGCAGCAAGGGCCACCCTTGCCTAGGAGCTCACGGTCGAGAGGAGACGAAGGTCCAAATGCCAACAAAGGAGAGAGAAGGACAACATCGAGAGTCTGCGGACGAGACACATAAATAGATGCGAAAGGGCGCCGCTTCAACCGCGCCAGTTGAACAGGTCGCGGTGCTTGTGGCCGTCGTTCGAGCTGATGATCGAGGCGGCGGACGAGCCAGGTCCGGGCGCCTGCCGCGGCTCGATGAGGAGCGACTGGCGGTAGAGCGACTGGGCGTCCTGGCCGCGCTTGAGGCCTTCGAGCTGTTGCGAGAGGTAGGCCTGGATCTCGGGGACTTCGACGAGCGGGTAGGGCGACTGGAAGCGCTGGAGCTCGCCGACGATGCGAGCCATTTTCTGCGAGTGAGAAGGAGCGAGTCAGCGAACGGACCAGTGAACCACGAGTTGTAACGCACGTGGTAGCGGTCAAAGTTGATGAGCTGGAGGGACGAGTCGACTGGCGACAAGCGCTCAGCGCGGTTGCCCTCAAAGACAAAGATGAGGTCGGTGAGGAAGAGCTGCAGGAGAAGCGAGGTCAGGAGGCCATACGTGCGACAAGGGGAGAGCCGAGCGCACCCCGACGAAAGGCAAGCAGGGCGGCACAGCCTGCCGGATCTTCTGGCGGTACTCGGCGTAGTTGCGGCCGTGGTCCGTCGCTTTCCTGAGCGTGTCAAACACGGCCTTGTACTTCGGTGCGATCCCGTCCCACGTCTTGCGGAGGCGCGAGATGGTCGACGAGTTGAGCGCGGTGAAGACGGCGAAGAGGGCGTTGTAGTTGGCGAGGGCGAGGAGGCGCTGCGCGGGAACACGAGTCAGTTCAGTCGAACGCGAAGGATCGAGCAAGCCGGACGCACCTCGCCGACCTTGATGAAGTACTTGAGCAGCGCCGTCCTCCTCTTCTGATCTTGCTCGCCGAGGATCGTCTCCGTGATCCAGCCCGTCAACCTCGTGCTGAGCGTGCTCATCTTGCGCACGTTGCAGGCCTTGAAGGCCTCGACTGGACCCTTCGCACATCCCGTCGCCGCGTTCGAGCCGAGTAGCTCGTCCGCTCGGATCGAACAATAGGTGCGCGACTCGAGGATGGTCAGCTGGCGAGCGAGCTCGAGGGCGTCGACCTCAGTGACGGACGAGAAAAGCGGGGTGCGGCCGGACAAGGCGGGACGAAGGGCGGCGACGAGCGACTTGGTGATGATGGGGGAGGGAGCGGAGGATGCGGAAGGCGATCCGGGCGTGTACGAGTCGGAGGAGACCCGGGCTGTCGACAGCGGGGCTATACTTTTGCCACTCCTGAGCTTGTCGGTTGACTGCATGCGAGATAGGAATCCGCCGGTGCCTGCGAGACCGCTGCGAATCGACGAAGCGGGCGTCGCGTTCGAGACAGTCAGCGACGAGGTCGAGTCGTTGACGCTGTGCGACGCCGAGCTGGACCCGACGCTAGTCGACGACGCATTGCTGTGCTGGACGAAGCCATTGCTGTCCTCGCCTGCCCGTTCGGCCGCAGCGATCCGCTTGTTGACGAGGTCGACGAGGCGGTTGCTCGCCGCTGGCATCGCCGCCTTGAGACTCCCCTGACTCCACTCGAGCAAGCCGTCGACAATCTCGCGATCCTGCTCGTGAAGCCAGTAGCTCTCGACCCAAGTCTTGAAGAGGTTGTAGATGCGGAGGCGAATCGGCGTGAGCTTCTGCGCCGTCCACTGCTTCAACTCGTCGGCCGAAAGCTCGGCGCCCGTCTCGGGGTGTCGAGGCGGCGAGAGGTCGAAGCGGGCCCAGAGAAGACGCGCGAGCTCAAGAGGGGTCGTGAACATGCGGAAGGTGAGGAGGAACGTATCAGAGAAGGCGGCGTCGATCGTGGTGTCGTGCAGGGTCATGCGCTCGACGAGACACGGCAAAGTCCCGCCCGAGACGTGTCCGTCGGCGTTGAACGAGATCTCCCGCGGCAGGTAGTCGCGCTGAAGATACCAGGGGCCGCTGGACGAGACCGATCCTCGCGGCGTCGCGCCCGGTGTCGGGACGCCCGGCGTCTGAGGGATCGAGGGCGAGGAAGGAAGCGACTCGCGCACGCTCCCGAGACTCGTCCGCACCAGGCTCTTCTTCGACTGCGAGCGCGAGTGACCAGCTACGCTCTTCGCGCTCGTCGCCTGCATCGAGCTGCGCGGACTCGTCTCGGCCGTGATGTTGCTGGACGAGGCATGCGAGAAGTCGGTGTGGCGCGACGAGGACTGGTGCGAGCGGGTCGAGTCGGTCGAGTGCTGGCGGTACATAGAGATGGCAGGCGAGTCGATGGGCGTCGAAGGCGTCTTGGCATGGTCGATGTGCGCGACGGAAGAAGACGCCGGCTCCGTCTCCATCGTCGTGTTCGCTTCCCGTTCGTCTTCCTCCTCTCCCTCTTCTCCCTCCGCCAAGCTCATACCCTTCAAGCCATCAAGGGGCGCATCCTCAATGCCATCACCCGTGTACCTGTCCCTCAAGCAACCCAAACTCGTCGCCTTCCGCCCAAGCATGCTGATCGTGTGCGAGTTTCGGCGACGCGCGTCAATGGCGGCTGAAGCAGCCGCAACCGACGACCGAGGACCTGCGACGAGGCCGGGCGACGAAGGCGGAGCTTGGCGGGCGCCGATGGCTGAAGTTGGCCGGACCGAACCACCAACGTCTTCTTCCGCATCCGCGTACTTGGTGCTCGCACTGCCAACGCTCCGGACGGACCGCGCATCCGCATGTTTCTCCTCCGCCGCTAAGCGCCGCTCATCGTGCTCGTCCTCTCCGGCCCGCGGTCGAGGCAAGACGACCTCGAACCTCGAGCTCTCGCCATCCTCGCCTTTAACCGTCGATGCGACGAGTCCAACGACGTTCTTGACCGCTCCTACGCAGTCGCCCCCTGCTCGAAGAACAGCCGTCGCTGCGCTCAGCAGCAACTTGCGTTCCTGCTCGTCCTGATCGCGTCGTCGGCGATTCCTCGATTTGGCGCGATCTGCGTCCGAGACGGTCGAAGAGGTGGAAGTCGTGTGAACCGAGTCGAGCGAGTTTTTGCGCGGGGAGGAAGAGGCGGACGAGGGAGCGGAAGCGGCTGAGGGAGCAGTCGCAACTCGAGCAGCCTGCACAAGTGCAGTCGTCGCCTCATACAACTTCTCCCTAGTCCTCGCGAGCACCTTCATTGGCGAGCCTTCTCCCGCATCTGCCTGCGCAGACGGCGCATTCTCCTGGTCCGGCGAAAGCGGCGGCGCTAGCTTTCCAACCTTCTCCACCACGACCAACACGTCTCGCACGCGCTCGATTGCTTCGCGGGTTAGGTCGATGAGGCGGGCGAAACTGGCTGCTGGAGAGGAGGAGCGCGAGTGAGAGTGGACGTGGCCGATCAAGGCGGCGAGGGTCGAGAGGAGCGAGTCGTGCAGGGTTGAGAGGTGGGTTGAGAGCGAAGAGGGTGTGTGGAATGTGAGTTGTGAGGAGGTCGTAGAGAGAGCAGGGGAAGTCGGAGCTCGAGGTGAAGTCGGGGCGGGTTCAGCGGATCGAGACCTGGGGGAGGAGCGGAGCGGGAACGCCGTCCCTGCCTGAGGGTTCTCAAGCGCAACAACCGTCGGCCGTCTCAAGTTCCCCATACTCTTCGCAGCCCTGACCTCCTTCCCAGTCGCCGAAGCGGACGATCCGTTCGACGCTGTTCCAAGATCCACCACCACGCCTTTCTCTTCCGCCAGCTCGATAAACTTCCTGACGAACGCCACCGTCTCTCCCGCAATCTTTCGCATATCCTCCGCTTCTTCGCGTCCGACGTCTTCGGCTGGCGAAGACGCCTTCCGAGCTTGGTTGACGAGGTGGGCGAGGGAGGAGAGGATCTTTTTGCGTGCTGATGCGAGCGAGGGGTGTGAGCGGAGGACGGGGGAATCGCGCGTCAAGGCTGAGGTCGAGGAGAGGACGGTGCGGATGGAGGAGATCAAGCTGCGGGCGGATCCAAGGTCAACCACCAGCTGGACTCTTGAACGCGCAGAAGCTACGCACCAGGCTGTACTGGGCTGGTAATGCGCTTTCTTGCCGTCTGCGACTGCTGCATCGAGCAAGCCGACGTTCTGGTCGATGGCGCGCAGTAGTGTCCGGGCGGCCTGTGAGAGGTGGGCCTGCGCAAGGGAAGGCGGCGTCAGCTTCTCGTGAGCTCACTCCTGGTCGGACTGAACGCACATCGCGAGTCTCTCCTCCGCCAACCGCAACAACACCCTCCTCGACCCCAAGCACCTCAACATAGTTACTCGGAAACCACCCCCTGTTCCCGACCTTCTCCTCACCATCCTGGCCGCTCCATTCAACAACCTCTCCATCCCACCACCCACTCTCGTCCCTCCCCAAACACCGTACGACGGTCCCCGCCTCGAACGCGAGACACGACTGGATCTGCTGTGACGAGCTGGAGGAGGTCGAGGAGAGGAGGGAGGAGGGGTCGAAGGTGTGCAGGGCGCGGACTAGGAAGGGAAGGGAGAGAGAGGGTGCGCGAGCGGAGATGGAGGAAGGGGAGGGAGAGCGGTCCATCGTTGACGGCGGGAGCGTGTCGCCCAGTCCGCTTCAGGACCTGACGAGGTCGTGCCAGGCCTCTGAGAGTGTCTGCGGCCCGTTACGCGGCCCACGAGCGCGGCGATGCGTGCGTGAACGCTGTCCGGGGTCGAGTTGTTTGGCGGCGAGATGAGAGCACGCCGCGGCGGGCTGGCACTGCGCAGGCTATCGTGCAGCAGTCCAGCGAGTCCAGTGAGCTACTGCAGCCAGTGCAGGCAGTCACGCGCCGCTGGCGAGAGCAAGGAGCGGGTTGTCAACGAGTGCGAGGCGAGAGATGGCTGAAGGGAGAGGGAAAGTCTCGCAGGGGAACACTCTCTCTGGGGAGACTAAATGAACGAGACATACGCTCAGACTTGCCTGCACGACGAACGAGCGACGATGCAAGCAACGCACGGAGCGGAAAGTTCTACACAAGGCCGGGCGGAAGATGGTCGACGACGAGGAGAAAGACCCGAGGGGGATCGTCAACAGCTGCCCTCGGACGCCTTCGACTGCAAGATCAGCGCCACAATCACTGCGAGGCGGACATCCGGATCAGTCAAGCTGGCTCGGTGTGGGAGAAGGGCGGAGGAAGGAAGACTCACGGCCGTACAATCCAATGACCTCGGCGAAAATCTGCGCGGAGTGTATAGCAACGGACCGGTCAGTCGCTCAGAGCATTCTGTGATGAACACGGGCGGTCGCCCAGCTTCTCCCGCACTCACCAGCATCAACACCATCGCGACAAACACCCGTCCCTGCCTCAAATACGCCCTCGCACACGCGTCACCCACCACTCCGATTGCCCGACCCGCCGCGAGTCCTGTCAAACCGCACGAGAGCCCCGCTGCGAGGTGGATGAAGCCGGCGTAGAGAGGGTACGGGTCTGAGGGGTTGAGCGAGCCGACGATCAGGACGGAGACGACGAGGCCGTAGACGGCGATGATTCCGGCCATGACGACGGGGATGAGGGACTGTGGGAGGTGGACATGGCAAGGTAGGCGGGAGCAACAGGACGTCGAGGAAAGGTCGATTAGGAATGCAGGAGGAAAGGAGGGAAGCATTGTTAGTCGCGTCCCTGATCTCGCGCCCGCAGTACGAGCTTCTCCTTCAACGGAGGGCTGGTTCATGCACGGGGCTTGACGTTGAAGGAGAGCAGAGACGCACCTTCATGATCAGTTCTGGCCTGAGCGTGCCCATCCCCGTGATCCCGATTCCCGCCTTTGCCGTTCCGTACGCCGCTCCGATGGCTGCGAGTGTGGCATCGCGTCGGGTCAGCCAGGCATCAAGGGCGAGCTAGGAGAGGAAGAGGTCGATAGATGAGGAGGGAGGGAGGGAGGAGACGAACTCGAGAAGATCATCTGCAGGCGGTGCGAGGACGTCAGTACGCTCCCGACAGTCTCGTCGCATCGCTGCGTTCGCGCCTGCATCCCACGCCCGCCTCCTTCACCCCTCATTAACCGATGACGGTCCGCCCCTCATCTCGTCTCAAACAGCGAATACAAACGCACCGATGCGCCGACACCCGCAAAGCCAAAGAAGGGTGCATAAGGTGGACACAGCTCTGTCGTCATCGTTCGTCGGCGAGGGTGGTGGTGAGAGTCGAGGTGTGAGAGCGAGCGATGAGGAGGGTTGGATGGGACCCACTCGAGCTGGGTCGCTCTGCTGTGCGAGACGAATCTCACGAGTGCTGTCACGACTACTACGAATCGCCTGGCCCACTCAGCCAACAACGACAACCCTCTCACCCTTTCCCCACTCCGTCTCGCATCCTCATCGCCCAACACGCCAACTCGTCCCGCAACGCTTCCAGACGGCGCGTGAGCAGTTCCACTAGGATGAGCCGGGATTCTCCGCAGCCGTACTCGGTCGACTCGCCCATCGAGCAGGAGAACGGGCAGGACGGACGGGAGACGGATCCCCTTATCCAGGAGACTCCGACAGGCGTGTTAGGCGCTGCAGGCCGTCCAGCTGACGAGGATGAAGACGACGAGCGACTACCCGACTCAGCCATCCCGCCTCTTCGACCAGACTTAGCGACAGGCGAATCGACCCTCACCCTTACTCGCCATTCTTCCTCTTCCCACTCCTCTCTCTCCCTCACGTCCGACTTGAGCGACGCCGACGCCGACGTCGACCCCTCATCTTCCACTCCTCACGCCCTTACCGAATCCGAACGAAAAGCGCTGCGGAAGCAGCGCCGGAAACTCGCGAGACGGATGTACGGCGGTGGGAACGGGACGGGCCGGCACGCGCATTCGCTGAGCGAGGGTTTCGAGGTGGAGTTTGAAGAGTTCGCGGATGAAGAGGGTGGAGCCGGTCAGGGTCGAGCGGCGCAGGAGGAAGAGGAGGATGGAGCGGGAGGAGGGGGAAAGGCGGATAAAAGTGTTGGAGAAGTTGCGGGCATGGTGTGCGCATCAGCGTGAGTCGTTGTCCGGTATCTTGGTTTCCTGCTTAGCTGCTGACGGAGCTGCTGGGTGCGAGGGATCAGCCTCTCACCATTCCCGCTACTCCTTCCTCTCGCCTGCTCGACGCTATCTCCAGCCCTCTTCGTCCCTCTCCTCTTTTTCGCCGCGGTACTAGGATGGATGGGCGCTGTCGTGATCGGCGTCGAAGGGCGATACGTTGGCGCGAGGTGAGTTCGCTCAAGCGATTTATTGGCTTGTTCGCCTCACAGGCTTGCTGATATACCTTCCTTCGATGTCGAACTCGTTCAGATCCTATCCAGCACTCACTTCCTCCCTCCTGACTCACCGCCTCCGCCTTCACAGGCTCTTCGAGCTCTTCTCCTCCCTCTTCGTCCTGCTCGGTTCGATCGTCCGAACGACTTTGGGCGCTGTCGTCGCAGCGGAAGTGGCGGTTGGCGTCTTGGATGTCCGGAAGAGCGAGGGTGAGGAGGGAAGGGGTTGGAGAGTAGCTGGAGTCGCGGTCGTTTGCGCTGTCTGGGTGAGTTCGCTGGGTCTCTCGTCATTCGGCCTTGCTGCGACTGTATTGCGCAACCGCTTGACTGATGCAGGCGTGCGTCACCGACTTGCAGTTCCTCGTTCCGCTCGTCTTGCCGCCCCTCCTATCCGTCCTCGGCCTCGCAGCGACTTTTCCCTCCCTTACCTCCTCCTCTTCTCGCGCTCCAAGTCACTCTCGCCGCCCGTCATACTCGCACTACACGCGTCTCAGCACCGTTTCGACCCCTGACCTTCGCCTTACGATGTCAGGCGAAAGCGACATGCCCGGTGCCGGCTCGTCAGGACCTTCCGAACGACCGCGGTGGACGGCGCTTCTCACTTTGCCGCCGTGGAGCATTGCACTCCTGACCTGGCCAATCGCGCTCCTCATCCTCGGCGTGCGGATCAAGCATATCAACAAACACCTTCCTCAGCCCTCGACCAACTCTTCCGCCCTTCTCAACGTACCCTCTCTTCCCCTCTTCAGCGGCCGGCTCGACGACGAAGACGCGGCACTGTGGCCGTCAATCCTCCTCATCTTCGCCAGCGGACTCTCAACATCGCACGAGACGTTCTTCTATCTCACCTCCCTTCGTCGGCCGTCCAACACCGCCATGCGGCATCAGCGACGCGCAAGTCAAGTTGAGAACGTCTTCGGCGTAGATGGAGCAGCCGGGGCCAGCGAAGGGAAGCGGAATCAGTACCCTCTCGCGATCGCTCTCGGACTCGCCGGCGCTGCGATCTTCAACCTCGGCTGGTCGCTCGTCGGCTCTCTCGGCTTCCGCTTTGCGGCCGACTTCCTTCCCGCCGCCAACCTCCTCACCGATCCGCGACTGCCGCGATCAGACGCGAGTCTCTGGTTCGCCAGGATCCTCGTCCTCTTCTCGCTCCTCTCGCAGCTCGAGCCGCACGCACACGTCGGCATCTTGCGCGTACGGAGAGCCATCTCGTACTTCGTACCGACTGCGGGCGTAGCGGGCGAAGTGAGTGAGTGGAGGAGGGTGATTGCGCGAGCGGTGGTATGGGGCTTGACGGCGCTTGCCGGTGCTGGAGTCGTGTATGTTCCACGAGGATGGGTGGATCGAGGGGCGGAAGGAGGCGGAGGAGTTGGCGAGGGCGAAGGAGCGGCTTGGCTGGCTCAGTGGAGCGCGGTCATCGTCGGAGGGATTGGCGGATGCTTGCTCCCAGGTGCGCCGGCTCTCACAATCGTCTTCGAGCTCAGTAAACATCGTCGTGCTCGCAGCCATCGGCTACCTCATCCTCTTCCACCTCCGCCGACCACGCCTGATCCTTCTCACGCCTCACCTGTCCTCGCAACCCGCCCACCCTCACGAGCCTGACTCGCTCCTCCAGCGCAAAGAGAGGGAGATGCAGCGCCGATTGAGCGGGAGGAGGGTGTGGAGCGATGTGGCGGTGTTCGGCGTGATGGGTCCTGTCGGCGTCGTTTTGATCGGTCGGGGAGTCGTAGCGCTCGTGAAGGGGTGAAGCGAAGCGGTTCTCACGGCTCTGCTCGCTGCATTGCGTGCGAAAGTACTTCAACGTTACACAGGAAAGCTGCCAAGCGGATTCGGCGTTCAAGCGATACCGTTCAGTTTCTCCTTCGCCCAGGCTTCGACCGGGTAGCGTGGACCGCGCCTCCATCCCTCTTCCTGCCTCGTGAAGCTGATCTCCTTTTTGAAGCACGCGTACGAGAGGTCGCTGAGTTGCGAGAGACGGGTGAGGAGGTGGGCGGGCTCGACGTACGTCAGACTTGAGACGGTGTCGGGAAGAGCAGCGAGGGCTTCTCGCGAAGTAGAGGCGCTGCTGTAGACGTGCTTGACGGTGGCAGGGATCTTAGCCAAAGCGCTCGGAGTTAGGGAGCCTCGGTCGCAGTAGCTGAGTCCAAGGATCTCGATGGCTGGAGTGTTCCTCAGGCAATGAATGAGGTGGTCTGGCTCAGAGAATGTCACAGTTGTGAGGAGAAGCACCCTAAGATTGGTGCACATCGAGGAGAAGCCGGCTGTTTCGAGATGCTTCAGGTGAAGGTACTCGAGGGAAGGCGGAAGCGGCGGAATGATCGTTGTTTGAAGTCGGATCAAGCCATACTCTGTACCTGACAGTACAAGTTTGCGCAGGTCTGCGATAGAGAGTCAGTTCGGCACAGTGGATCGCGAGTAGGAGGACGCACTGCGGAAGGACGACGGGAACAACCTCGTCTCGTGATTGAGGGAGAGCTCCAGGTGAGAGACGCCTGGCATGAGTTCGAGGGCGATCTTGAGGGCCTCGTCATAGTCCTTTTGCGAGATCTGCGGCTCAGACGGCTTCCGATAGCTGGGATGGATGTGGAGGGAGTCGAGGGTCTCGCCAACCGCGCAGGCGGCATCGCGGGCGGCGAGGATGTCTTCGCGGAGTGCAGCAGGTTCTTTGTCGCCGGTCCAGAGCCAGTACGCCACCATCTGAGCAGTCGAGCGGGTGTGCTGAGGCAACAGATGAAGTCGCCTCTCTCGCTCGTGCACAAACTCGCTTCCGCTTCAGAAGCAAAGCTGGCCCCAAAGCTGACAGCAGACTGTGCACTGCTCGCTCGCCGTCACGCCTCGCATAACCGCACTGCTTGTCTCGCCTTCTGTGCCCCCTCCCCTCCTCTCTCCACACGCCATGTCGCGCGGTCGCTCATGGTGCCAGACGGCAGACGGGCACCCCGCAGCGACACCAGGACTTGCAGAACCGGCTCCCTCACAGACTTCGGTCGGCGCATGCGGCGCTGCCTGCGACAGCATGACCCGCGAGATGGTTACCAAGTGCTTCACCGACCCCTGGGCTTACAGCGCGGCGCAGGCCGACATCATCTATGACTGCTGCGAACACCCGTCTGAGGAGCTGTGGATTCAAACCTCGTGGCAGATGACGGCTCGATGGGACCTGCTGCTGGAGGGGCTGCTGGAGGGAGAGGAGGGCGTCAAGCTTGTGCGCAAGTGCGCCATCACGTCCGCGACGAAATCTCTGCAATCTGCGCACGTCCTTGCTCCGAGGCGGGAGAAGCTCGCTTCCGGCCAGTGGGTGCTACAAGGACAAGCAGAGGTACGTTTCCTTTCCTCTGCATATCGCGAGGGTGGACTGCGAGTTGCTGATCTTGGTGGTATACGCGAACATAGATCAAGTTCCTCAGCAGTGCGAAGGTCATTCCCAAGAACGCCCATGTCCACTCCCAGGCCAATCGGCTCGAACGTACGTTTGTCCTTTTCCCTCAGAATTCATTCGTCGAGTTGACCCTTCTTTTCCTGACGCGCAGTCGCGACTTCCGTTCAATCGGACCTCGATGCGCGGCTTCTCCACCTCGTTCCCGACCGTCAACCTTGCGTCGCCCGTCTCCTCTGCGAAGTCAAATACCAGGAGGAACGCCTCGCAATTCTCGAGATGGCGGAAGCGCCGGTAACAGGCCAGAAAAGGCAGCGCGTTGAGGTCCCCCCTGCGCGACCGCCGTTTGATGCGTTCTACAAGACTCTCGAGGCGAGCGGCGCATGCTACCGCGTCACCGGCGACTTTCGTCGTACGGATGGCGCTCTCAGACGAGTCGACGACGCGGGTCTCGACACATTGACCTACCGCGTCGAAGGCATCGACGAAAACGACGCGCGACGTCAAGGTATCGCCTTTCGACGCGACGTTCCCGCCTCGAGGCCTACTTTCCCGCCTGTCATCACGCCACTTTCGACCAATCTGCTGATCTGGGCAATGGTCGACCGAGTCGAGCAGGGCTACCCGGACGACCTCTGCGAGGAGACCTCGGTTCGTCCGGCTTCTCCGTTTCTCCTCTTGGACGGACCTGACCATGTTTCGTCGGCCTTGCAGGAGCTACAGAACCTCCTGCGCTGCCTCATCCAGTTCTGGCGCCTGACGGACGACGTCGACTCATCTACGCTGCGCAAGCTCGTCGAGCGCGCTCACAAGCTGGTCGAGCAGGACGCGACGTGGGCTGCCGCTTCGAAAGATCTCGCATCCGTCTCGTTCGACAGCATCGCCGCCCTCATCAAGCTGCCCGATTCGGCAGTCAGGTCGCAAGTCCTCCCCACGGAGACGCAACGAGCGCAAATTCGCGCAACCATGGAGGACGATCACGACGACCTTCCCGGGCTCGACTTTCCTCGCGACGATCTTCCGTCGGACTCAGTCGTCCCGCTCACGGCGTCGGCGCTCGAATTGCTTCAGGCCTCGTCCTGGACCGCCCCGACGCCTGCTGAGAATCTCGGATGCGTACGCTAATGGTGATTCCCAAGTCGGGTTCGCGGGCGCAGACAGCTTTGCCAGCCCCTCGCTTTTGCATGACTTCTCCGGCTCCGCACACCCAACCGATTTTGTCTCGCTCTTCCGCCGGCTGTTCCCCCAGCGCCTTCCGCGCCTTTTGAGCGGCGCGGCTTCCCCCCTCCCCCGGCAAGGCGATGCTCGTGTCGTACTGGCTCGGGCGGCATCTCCTCGAGGAGACGCATTTCGGTTGGGTCAGTTCGGCCTAATCTCCCAAGTGCATCTTTGCTACCTCTCTTCACCAACGTCTACCGCCCTTGTTGTCCTTGACACGCTTCTCTCTTGCAACTTCCCGGTTTACTGTACGGATCTCTACCTCTGTAACACGCGAGAGAGTCCGCCGTTCCAAGTCTCGACTCGGCGGGCGGCGATCGAGCTGAACGACGACTCCTTCGTACTGCGACAGCGAGAGGCAAGCGTCAGCATCAGCGAACTGTAGATATCCTAGTGAGAGCTAACGCACCCGACGAAACCGATTGCGCGGCTGAGGATGACCGAGTCGAGCACGCCAGGGTACCAGCCGCCGAACCTTGCGCGAGTCGCCCATTCTCCATGGTTGATGTAGATCCAACCGAGCTTGGCGAGCTTTGAGAGGAAGACTGGGTCGTCGCTGTGCGAGACGAGCGCGAATTGCGAAGGTCGGCGAGAGAAGCATGAGAGGAAGTGAAAGCGCTACGCACGAGTCTGTCGCGACGAGCACAGGCAAGTGTCCCTTCGAGCCGCCCTTGAGCTTCGCCAAGTCCGCCTGTACCTGCTTGACGCCCGCCTTGAACGCATCGACCGTCTCCTGCGAGATTCGTCCCGTTGAATTCCCCTTCGCAATGTGCACGCCGATGTACTGCTTCCTCCGCGAACCAATCAGAGCAGCGAGGAGCTCGTCGGCGATATGGTTGACGTGCGAATTGAAGCGAAGGTGCCGGCCGACTTTGTCCCAGACGGGTCCGTCGGGACGAAGCTCCTGGATCGAGTAGGTCTTGTCGAGCGAGCCGTCGACAAACTTGACGCTCGGGACGTAAAACAGGTCTTCGAAGCAGAGAAGCTGTTTGTCGGGGAAGGGAGGCGAGTTGTCGCGCGAGCCGTGCAAGTGAGTCGCCGATTCCTTCAGCCAAGGCGTGTTGTCTTGCGACGCGAGGACTTCGATGCCGGGGAAGGTGATGGACGTCTCAGCCGACGACGGGACCTGCAGCTGGCCCGGGAACGGCCAGAAGTGCGTCTTGACGTTGTACCGCGCGAGCGGCCGCTCGTCTCGCCAGCCCCAGCATGACAGCTCCTCCGGCTGCGTCCCGGTGATGTCGGGTATCTTGACGTCCTTCCATTGGACGAGCGAAACGTTCGAGTAGTAGGCGAACGAGTCGAGGTCGAAGAACTCGGAGGGAAGAACGTCGCCGCCTTCCGACTGCGTAGCCTTCAGCTCGGTGCTGTCGAAACAGAATCGAGAGCGTCGTTAGCGACTGTACATTGCAGGGCAGCGGGAAGAAGCAGTACGCACAGGATGACAGTTCGGTCCAGCCGCTGCCCAACGTGAACAAGCTTGAACATCTCGATAAGCTGGTTTGCTGCGAATGGGAGGGCGTCAGAACACGTTTTCAGTATCGCAGACATGGGCAGGACAACGTACTCAGGCCGCCGTAGGGGAAACTCGTCACGTAGCCCGCGCCATCCTTCAAGTTCGCCCGGAACGAATGCAGCGGGATGTTACTCCGCAAAGGCTGCGAGGGTGTACGCTCAGCAATCGTCAGTGGCTAGCCGTCTGGAGCAAGTGGAGCGAGACTTACGTTCTTCCGCCGCGCCCCTCGCATCTTGGCCTTCTCCAACATGCTCGGTCGCCCATTCCCGCTCTTTCCGCCCGAGAGCAACAGCACGAGCACGACAATGGCGAGGCCGAGGAGGATGATGCGTTCGTAGGTGCGGCGGTTGCGGCGTATTTCGCGAGGGTAGAATTGGTCGAACTGCGAGAGCAAGGTCAGCGTCCTGCTCGAATGGCTTGCTGGTCGAAGCGATACGCACAAACTGCCCGACTCCGGTACTCTGTCTTCGCATCTTGCTATTGTCCTCATCATCGTCGCCCGCACTCAACCGCAGTCCCTCCGCATAGTCGTCCATGTTCAGCTCGACATACGTCTTGTCGCCGTACTTTCTCGGCGCCATCGGCGAGACGGCCTCGTACCGTCCCTTCGTGTCTCCTCCGCCACCTCCGGTCAAGGACGAGAAGAACCCGAAAGGGAGGAACGTCGACCCTGAGCGGTCAGACCGCGACCAATCCATCGACCCGCGCTTGTACGCTCCCGCATTACTCGCTCGCCGCGGCTGAGGTTTCTGGGGGAGCTTGGTGCCGGTCGAGCGGGACGAGTCGGTGTCTTTGTCGGGCGGAGGAGGAGGCGGGAGGTCGAGGAGTTCGCGGTCAGTCTGCGAGACGAGCGGTGTTTGGGGAACTGCGGGAGTGTCGCGTGTCCGGGAGAAGGAGGCGACGCCCGTCTGGCCGACGGTGAAGTCCTCGTCCTGCGGGACAACGATGGACCTGCGAGAATGGGAGCGAAGGTCCAGGGTCAGCTTGACGCCTCGGGCAACCCGCCAAACAGGCTGATATGCTCGCTGAGAGGTGTTTGAACGCACGGACGGCGGGACATGGCTCAGCGAGCGTTCTGCGAGTCGCAAAGTGGTCGCGAGCGGAGGAGTGTGGGAAGGCGGGGCGGGACGTCGACGGCTCGTCGCAGCGGCGCAAGCAAGGCGGACTGGTCTTCGCGATCACAGCAGCACTCAAGAAAGACAGCCGGGCTTTCTGCAGCCTGCAAGAAGCGTTGAGCGAGCGAGAGGTCGTGTGGTGACGAGTTGCGCCTCCTCTCTTCTCGCCAACAAGCCTCCTCAGCGACTTTCGCTTGCTACGGTGCGAGAACAAGGCCCGGGCTGCCCTCCGGCGACAGCGGACACAAGGCTGTTGTCCCGCCCAGGCTGTAAGACAGCGCCTGGCCTCGCTCGCTCGCTTCTTCCCTCGCTTCTTTTCCCACGATTCTTTCGACGGACGGGCTTGCCGCTCTCGTACGGACGTCTTACGAGGCGAGCGTGGCACTGAGTCGAGGTTGTTGCGAATGGCGAGAGGACGGGGAGGCAACTTCTGCCTCTCGACCCGTCCGAGACGACGGGGCTGGACGCAGATCACACCGATAGCTCTGTCTGTCCCTTGCACGCAGGCATCTCCGGGAGAGAGAAAGGGCGGGCGCTCGCCGCTACTGGGCGTCGTCCCGCTCTCTTCTCTCTCTCTCCTCGTCTCCTCACTCGCTTCGCTCGTTCGTTTCTGTGGCTGTGCTCTCTTTCTACCGGTCCGCCATGACCGTGTCGTCACTCCTTCCTTCCACCGCGGGCTACCGGCCACTGCCCTCCCTCCCTCGAGGAGCGATCCCTTCTCGCTTCCCCCGAATCAGCCTCGGATGGCTCGTATCCCTCGTCCTCTTCTGCGTCCTCGTCTTCAGCCACTCCACTCTTGCACCACCCATCCGACGACTCGACCTCGATACCGTCAGGTCGCTGCCGAACAAGTTCGGACTCCGCTACCCTAGCGTCCCGAGCGCCGCCGTACGGGAAGAGGAGGAGGAGCGGATAGAGGTCGTCGAGGAGGTCGAGGAGCCTGAGCTTGAGCCGGAGGTTCACTACGGTCTTCAGAGCGACGTTACGATCGTCTCGGGATTCTACCGCGTCGACTCTGGCAAGAAGCACCGGGTGGACGGTGAGTTGCCGGCTTTCTTCTGTGCTCTCTCGCGCGGCGCTCATGCCTCGTTCGTCTCGCAGAGTACCACGTCTGGATCAAGCACTTCCTCGAGACGGTGGAGATCCCCATCGTCTTCTACTGCTCGCCTGACCAGCACGACTACATCGCCGGCCTGCGAGGCGACAAGGTCAGTTCCGCTTTCGCCTCGCTCCTCGTGATGCGACAGACGCGCTGATCACTTGCGTATCCAGCCCATCACTATCAACAGCACCTACCCAACCGCCTTCCAGATGCCGCCGCTTGAGAACCTCGGCGGCGAAGAATGGGCTATCCGTCAGAACAAGATGGACCCGGAGAACTGGATGCACGTCCACGACATCTACGGCATCTGGACCGCCAAGCCCTGGCTCGTCAACGAGGTCGCCAAGGCGAACCCGTACGATTCCAAGTACTTCATGTGGGTCGACGCGGGCTCGCTGCGCGAGCCCAACGTCCCGCACCCTTTCACCGGCCTCGGCAAGCACTTGGACGAGATCTACGCCGACGTACCGAACGACACGCTGCTGCTGGCCAGCACGACGGTGCCGTTCGAGGAGGAGCTCGACTACGTTCAGAATGCGACTCGCATGCAGCCGAACGACCCGACTGAGCGGCTGCAGGGTGGCTGGTACGGCGGCACGAAGGAGGCGGTCGACTGGTGGGAGACGGAGACGACCAAGGTCGTCGTTCTCCAGTCCGCTCTCAACCGGTGCGCTTTCCTTCCTTCTTGTCTCGCAGCTTCGAGCGTGCGCCTGACTCTCGCTTCTGCTCGCAGCTTCACTGCCAAGGAGCAGCCCGTCTGGAATCAAGCGGCGCGGCTGAACTGGGAGAAGATCCTCATCCAGCAAAACGCGTTCCGCCACGGTCCCGACTGCGGCTACGACTTCTGGTTCACGTTCGAGTACTGGTCCGACGGGCGCAACTGCACGATCCCCGTCTGGAACGGCCCGCAAAAGGCCAAGGACAAGCAGGCGCGCTTGTTGGCGCAGGTCAAGGACGAGGCTGTCCGTCTTGACGATGCCAGGATGGTCAAGGTTCGCAAGGCGCCGGCGGAGCGTCGGGTATGATTGTTGTCACTCTTTTTTAGCCTGTATCGCGTACACTGTCACTCGTTTGATGTCCTTGTCTACGAGAGTTGCGAGCCATTCCAACCTTCGCAGCTGAGCAACGACGTCGCTAGGTCCACCTCCACGCCTGAGGCGTCAGACCAGCCGCCAGCTGACTGAGCTGAGGACTGGGAGGAGAGCATGGCGGCCGGCGGAGGCTGCCGAGCAACCACGCAAGATTTCGAAACGAATCCTGCAAAGGGCAACGCTCGAGAGCTAACGAACGTCTATTGTTGCGATGGCAAGCAGCCAGAGTGTCTGTCTAAGAGGTACGGGTATGATCACGCACGGAGGAGAGGGAATCCATGTGCGCAGGTCTTCGAGGTATCGTCTAGAAGTCTAGGAAATGTCCCACAGCTGCTGCTGCCTGTGCTGTATCTAGGAAGCGAACAACTGTTAGTCGTGCGAAGCTGAGGAAGCCGAAAGAAAGGAGCAGGACTGACCCCTCTGTCCCCCCTTGGCCAGTCTGCACTCCGCTCTGCCGGCCATGCACATTCCGCCCAGCCCAGTTGAACGCTTTTGCTCCGCGCCAACATTGTCTTGAGCTCAACGCAGAGGCCGGTGGAGGCGCTTTGCAAGAGGCAGCCTTCCGCCGCATCTTCGTGTTCGTCGCAGGTCGAGCAGACAATGCGGAACTGCAGGCGTTGCGGAGAGCCAGGATACGCGACTCGGGACAAGCGTGATGAATAGAGGAGACGCACAGGATGAGCGGATGGACAGCCGACGGCGAGCGGGGACTGTGCGTTGCGAGCGAAAGAGGAGGAGCCAGACGCCGGGTCGAGGCAGGCCGAAGGGTATGTTGCGGACCTGTAGCGTCAAAGCGTGTCACAAATACTGAGAAATGGGGTCGCGAGACGGGGAGGACGCACGAGATGCTGTGCAAACCGTCTTCGTGCGTCGGCTCGACGAACCATTCGAGTCTACGGTTGGGCGGCTCGCCTTTCTGAGGGGCTTTCCGCACCTGTGTGAGCGGAAGCGAAGCTTTCAGTCATGAGCTGCTTGGCGGCCCTATTTAAGCGAGAGCAAGACGTACGACAGCAATCTTGTCCTGCGCTCCTCTGCTCGAGCCGTCACTTCGCACGGCCGTCCAAGCGATATCTCCTGCAAGTCAGATTATCAGCAGGGCTCCAGCATGACAACCCCTCATTCGAGCTCAGCAAAGAGGTTCAAGGGAACACACTTTGCCCGGTCTTGCGAATTTCCTGCACCAATCCCGAGAACCTGGGCCTACAAGCTTGCCATTCCTCCGCCTCCCGCCGGGCAGGTATCGCTGCCGCGCTTGCTAGTGTCGAGCAGAGGAAGAAGCCAAGGAAAAGGATGGACAGGAGGCGGAGAGGAGACGCCGAGGGGTCGAGGGAGGCAGAGGGTCGCATGCGGCGAGTAGGCCGTGGCTGCGCTGGTGAAGGCGGGTGAGCAACACGACAGGCGATAGGATGAGGCCCACTCAGCGCACCTGACTGCCTGGCAAGACCGTGTTCGGTGTGCGCAGCGGGCTCGAGCGATGAAAGTCGTGAGACGAAATAGGCGCGCGAAGACAGCGTCGCAGGCTATATCAGCACCCTCGGACACAAGCAACGAGCTCGATAGCTGCCCTCCTACCGCTGGCGCTCGAGCAGATGGGTCGTGGGACGAGCGAGAGGAGGAGAGGACAAGAGGAGCACACTGCGGAGCCCCTGGGCCGGAAAAGCCGTGTCTCCGAGGCAGGTCCGCTCGCTTGGTCGTTCGTAGCGTTCAAAAAGAGCTGCCTGGAGCTGCGCAGAGCGCGAGCAGAGTCGGCGAGCAGATCAACGAGGCGATACCAACTTGCGAAGGTCAGGGTGAGGCGAATCGGTTTGAACAGGTACTCTCGCAACAGTGTTCGCGCACACGAGGTCAGTACTCATACAAAGTCTACTGCAGCCGAATGCTTGCCCAGCGGATGAGGCGCCGTCGGAACCTGCCGAACCTCGACCATCTCGCTCGTCGTGACTTCCGTCCGCCGCCAGATCTTGATCTGTCGAGGAAGGTACAGTGCTGGAGGGCTGCGTAGCTCATGCGGTGTCGGTGTCGACAAAGAAGTAGTAGGCGAGAAGGGCGACGCAGCCGAGGTGGCGAGGGTGCTGGCGAGGAGGAGGGTAGGTCCGACGGAGAATATGGTCGCGTACAGCCAGGGCGGCAGGAAGAAGGCCGCTTCGACGCTGCGAGCGAGTCGTCAATACCGGCTAGAGTCGACAGTTGAGAAGCGGACGCACGAAGCCCAGCTCAGGTCGGGATAAGGCGTAGGAACGATGTAGGCGACGTTCCAGCAGTTCTCGGCGGCGAGCGAGAGAGTGAGTAGCAGGACGACGGTCGCGCACTGCGGACGACGTATCGAGGCTAGTCAGCCAGATCGATAGGGAGGAAAGGCGGAACGAACGCACAATCTGCAAGTCCCGCTTCGCCCGCTTCAGCTCGTCGAGCGTCTCGTCCCCTCGACCCGCCGCATGGTTCGCCGCAACAGCCAGCTGGAACCCAACATCTGCCTCGACATCCTCCGCAAGCGGCGTCTTCAGCCCAAGGGTTGAGACGGTGTTGGCGGACAACCCTCGGGCCTTTGAGCCGAGTCGAGCCAAAGTCGGGATGGCTGGAAGGGTGCCGAAAGAGAGGCTGCTTGGTCGTCGACTGGTACTGGGTCGACTTGGCGGATGAAGCTTGTCTGCCTTCTCGGACGACGACCAGGGTCCGCCGTAGTCGCGGATGGACGAAGGAAGATGAATCTGAACCTCGAGCGGGTTTATCGCGATCGTTTCGGTTGGACTGACGAGGCCGGCGTCAGCAGAAGCGCTGACTGGCGACGCGGTGCTGAGGAGGAAGGGAGAGCCGACCGAGATTGAGCGGCGGACGCTGCGGGAGCGAATCTGCTGGCGGAGTAGGCGGCAAAGCAGGAAGGTAGCGAGTGACGTGATCTGCGAGATAGACAAGTCAGCGATTTGTGCGCACGCAATGCAGGCGGGAGAAACGCACGAGAGCGAGGAAGACGGGTGCGAAGATGAGGGCGGCGACGACCGCTTGCTGGTGCCTGCTCAATAAATCCGTCAGCAACGAGACGCAAGCTGGTACAAAGCACCCGACGCACTGGCAAGTGTGCGCCGCAGCAGCCTTCATCGCCTCGAACAACTCGCCGAGGTGGACGAGCTGGAGGACACCGGCACTGGGGTTCGACGTCTGCTGGACGAGGTACGACTCCAGAGAGGCAATCTTGGAGTAGGTGCGGGACCACGAGATGGAGAAGAGGATGTCGGGGATCTGCAAATGAGAAGTTAGCTTGGAAGTGCCGAGGGGCAGGCGGAACGTACGAGGAGGACGAGGAGGAAGAACAGCAGACCCATCCAGAAGATGGCGTTGACGACTGCCGGCTTTGCCAATCTTGACCAGTCCATCGAGGACGAGAGGAGCGAGTTCCGTCGCTTCGAGAACGCGCTCGTGCGGTGCGAGACGACGAGGCAAGCTTGCGCCGAGGCGGCGGCGACGCTGTAGCCGTGAAGGACGAGCGGGATCCAGCAGTACGGTCGAAAGGCGTTTGTTGGGTAGAGGGAGGAGGAAGGATGGGAGGGGAGGGTGAAGAGGCGATATTGCAGGTCTGTAAGGCGAGCCTGGTCAGTGCGTCGTCCTCGTCGACGAATCAACTAACGCACAAGTGTAGGCGAGCATGAAAGCGCAGCAGACGGCGCCGCCTGCCGGAACAAAGAAGGCGAGACTGCAATGAACGGATCAACAATCAGCGGGCGTGTGTTCGCATCCTGATGAGATGGAACGCACTTGAGGGTGAGGTATCCGTCCACTTTGCGCGCAACCCATAGCGGCTTCCCTCTTCGCCGCGACCGCCAAAGCAGAGCCGCTCCGTACGCAACTGAGATTACAATCCCGCTGCGTTAAGGAAACCGTCAGTTACGTTCTGTCTGAGCGGGACGAGAGCACTCACTATGCGCAGACAGCGAGCAGGACATAGGCTCGCGCGGCGAAGCCGTGAGCGCCCCCGGACGGGTACAGCTGGGCTTCGAGCGCGTCGAGATAAATTGCGAACGGATTCGCTCCCGCCGGCGTAGCCGGGAGAGCACTCATGGCATGCGTGAGTGAGTACGCAAGCCCGCAAACAGGTCAGGGAGGGCGACGAAGGAGAGCGAGCAAGGAGGCCAAGCCTCCGGAAGGGTCAGCCGTCTCCCACGAAGTCCCTTCGAAGGGAAGCGAGGTCGCATCAGGAGCAGACTCGGAGATGTGATCGAGGTGGATCTCCGGGAGAATTCGATCGAAAGGCAAGCATGTCCTGATCGAAAGATAGAGGGGGTCTGCGGAAAGCGGAAGCCTTGCGGGAGAGAAGGCTGGCTGCGCTGGACATCCGCGCATGCGCTCGCGCCGGCGCCTGCTGCAACCGCTCGTGCCATGCGACGTCAATCAGGTGGCAGCGGGGCGCAACAGGCTTCAAGCGAGCCAAAGCGGAAGAGAAAAACCGGTCGTTACTCGCACAGCGACCGCGAACGACCCTACGTTGGTAGGCCGCTGTCTCTGCATCCGTCCGTGCGACCCTGCAAGCCGTCCATATCCATCCGTGAGCAGCAAATCGAGCAAGGCGAGATGCAAAGTCTCGACTCGAGACGGTTGTCGCGATGGCGAAGCAGGAGATTCCTGCTGGCAGTGTTCTGCGAGGCACGCACAGATCCCACGAACGCCCTTTGCGGTTAGCAGGCCGGAAGCAGTCGTGCAGACTGCGCCTCCTCCTCGTCCTCTGCCCGTCTCGACAAATGCGTCGTCAGCCCCCTTGACCCTGCACCTGCTGCCTAGTTCGAACCGGCTCGTATCGTCGTGCTCACCACAACGGACCTATCGGCCCGGCATCCTCGGGCGCGGTTGAACTGGCGGACGGGCGGAGTCGTAGGAAGCGAGGGACGGTGGTTTGCTGGACAACGCGGCTGAGCATGCGCGCTTGGAGCTGGAGACGGTCGACTGAGCTGATCAAGACCGCTTGCCTGCTAGCTACGCTGTCCGGCGAGGTGGATTCGTGCGGACGACCTCGACGCCTCCTCGCTCGGTCCACGACAAGCTCCTGTCGTTCGCACACCACGCTGTTTCACGGGCCAAGCAATCGAGGCTTGGTCGCTCTTGCCCCGCAACTGATCACGACCAAACTTGTCTAGTCGCCAAGCCCCCGTCCCCGCCGTGTTCGGGAGCTCGTCGGGAATAACCACCAACCTCATCCCAGCCGTCGCCTCTCTGCCACTCTAGCCATGCGCGAGCATGCACTCGACCAAACTCCTTCTCCAGCTACAGCCGCTGCACCCGCTCCTCCCGCTCGCCTTCGCAATCTCGCTTACCGCCGCCAACTACCTCCTCTCGGTCATCGCCTACGAGCCGACTCAGCGGATCCTTCTCCTCGCGTCGCTCCCGTATGTCGTAGCAGGACTCGCTCGAGCTGGATGGCTGGCGGCGACGCGCGAAGAGCGAGGAGCGTTTTTGGCGGAGATTCCGAGCGAGCGAAGCAGGCGGTACTGGGCGATTGCGGCGCTGGACGTGGCAAAGACGACGTCGAAGATGTTTGCGGCGTGGAGGAACGAGTTGTGGCTCTGGACGAGTGTCGAGGTGCGTGGCCAACTCCTCTTTCGACCGCGTCCAGCTGACCTTTCGTCGCCTCGCAGGTCTTCGTTCCGGCCTTTTCGGCCATTGTCGCCTACCTACGGCCCCTCCAAGCGCCAGAGAAGCCCTCGGACCGTCAGAGACAGCTCGTTACGCTCGCCCTCCTCGCCCTTCTCGCGGGTCTCCCGTTCGTCGCGGGTCTCGTCGACGGCATCGGGCTTCTGCTGGCGATTCTGAGTGCAGCGGCACATGGAGCATCGCAGCAGCTGTCACGGGAGCATGTTGCTGAGCTTGAACACGAGGTGGACGAGCAGGCGGCCTCGGAGTTGGCGGGAGAGACGGGGCTGGTGCGCATAGAATAGCCGTCTCGCCCGTCTCGCGATACTCACGTCCATTCCACAGCGGTCACTGGCGATCTTCGTCGTCACCTACCTCGCCCTCTTCCCCCTCGGCCTACACGAATCGGCCGTGCCCTACGGCGTCTACCGCCGCCAGACGTACGAGCGCCTCTTTCCCTTCTTCGCCCTCCTCGCGCACGCCTTTCTCCTTCTCAGCACTGCGCAACCCGGTGCGCCCAGCTCGACGCTCATGACGTCCGTCTACGCGGGCGCGACGGCATCCGCCATCGCCCTCTCTGTCCTGACCGGCTCCAAGACCGCCGAGTCGCCCTACCTTCTCACCACACTCCTCGGCATCCTCATTGCGCTCATCGCCCTTGCCTACCAGCCGTCTCGACTTACGCTAGAACCCGAAGACGACGACCAGCCGTCCTCTTCCTCCTCGGCCTTCACCCACCCGCTCCTCCGCCTCGCCTTTCTCCTCCCATACGCCCTCTTCATCTTTATGCAAGCCATCAACCCCTCGACATTCGACATCGTCGTCGCGCACTACGACAAGCCCCTCCCCCTATTCTCCGACCACCTCGAACGAGTCTATACCGCTCCTCTCATCCGACAGTCCCGCCGCCGCACGATCGTCTATCATAAAGGCAACCTTACCCAGGACGCGCTCTGGGCTGGACTAGGTGGCGTCCTCCGCAAGGGAACGGACGAGGTGCACCTACTCCCGAACTACGGCCGCGAAGGGGGTACGTACCTCGAGCACCTCATCGCGCGCTACGACCCCTCAACTCCTTCCTCCCTCAACCCCGACGCCCGCCCACTCGCACACCACACCCTCTTCCTCCAACCTCACATGGCATGGGACTGGATCGCCGGCACACGTCTGCTCTACACCCTCAACCCGCGAACGGGGTTCGTATCCCTCAGCAAGTACTTGACGAACCTCTGCGGGAAGGACTCGGAGCAAGGCGCGGTCTATGGCGGGTTCAAGAAGGTGTTTGAGGAAGTCGAGGGACACGAGTGCAGGGAGGGGAATGAGGAGGATAGGGTGTTGCAGACTTGGTCAGGCCAGTTCGTGGTCAGCCGTGAGAGGATCAGGCGGAACGAGCGAGGGCTGTATGAGCGCTTGCGGGACGTGATAGAGGTGCGCCTCGCGTTCCTCTCTCCCACTTCCTCTCTCCCGTCGTTTCCGCGCTGACTTTCGCGGTGAATCGGCTTGCGAAGGCGCCAGACGACGACCCAATCCACGACGCCTGGTCCCCCTCCGGTCCCTCAAACCGCTCGTGCGTCCCCTTCCCCTCCTCTCCCCCTCGATAGCAAGCTGAGATTCTCTCGCTTCGCTCGCACGCAGCAACCCCGCCTTCGGCCACGCCCTCGAACGAGCCTGGCCGCTCCTCCTCCACTGCTCCTCGACCTCTATCGCGCTTGAATGCGCGGACGATGGGTGGAAGGCTGGGTGGTGTCAGTGTTGGGATTGAACTGAGCGAGTAGCTTAGAGGGCTTGCAAGCATTAGACGATATTTCGCGGGCGTGAGAGAGAGAGGGGGGAAGCATGAACAGGTGTTTCAAGAGAGGTGCAGAACAAGAGGGACTAGCTACGTGTGCGGGTCTGTGCGAGGGAAAAGGAGAGGGCGGATCTATCAATCTCGACTCTGGTTGTGCGCGAGTCGGATCGCTTGTACGATATGGTAGGGAAAACGAAGCGAGTGATTGGAGTGAGCAGGGGGAGTGTCCGTTGGGTTTGCGAGCGGAGAATGGCAAGTCGGGTTTGCGAGAAGAAGGTCGAGGCGAAAAAGGGTAAAGAGTGTCTCTTTGATGCGAGAGAGCCGAAGGAAAGTCGAAAAGTCGAGTCAAGCAGTGTGTCGAACCGAGACGTTTAGGCGAGGAGCGCCAATCCCGCGGCGAGAACGGCGACGAGTCCGCCTGCCGCGCCGACCGACGCCGAAGACGCGCCGCTGGAGTGGTCCGCGCCGGCCGAAGGGGACGCGGCCGCGTTCGCGCCCGTCACGGCCGTCGCCGTCTGCGCGCTCGTTGCGGAGGAGTCGCTCGCCGCGGCGGAGGAAGAGGCGGACGAGGAAGTCGAAGAGGTAGTCACCGCCTGGGTGGGCGGTACGAAAGTCGATGTCGCGGTGGCGTAGAACGCCTGCGAGGCGGTGGATTGGAACGAGGCTTCGACTGTGTCGTTTGAGCCCCAGTAGGGCTTGCCGCACATGCCCTGCGCATGGCCAGGAAGGTCAGCGAGAGTCGAGGGGAGGGTGAGGGAAGGGAGGGTAGGAGGGGGGACGCACGATAGGAGTGTAGTAGGCGAGATGGTCGGTGAACTGCGCGCGTCAATCCCGCACGGCGACAAAATCAGCTCCAAGCTCGTCCTTCGCAAACTGGGATGAGGGGACTCACGTTCCCACCAACCGTCCCCGCACACTCCTGGTTCGTCGGGTCATTACAAACCGTATAATCATACCCATACGTCGCGTTGCTCGTTCCATTGCCCGTGATGTGGAAGCCCTGGAGCGTAAAGGTATAGTTGGCCGACTCGGGGATGTAGGTTGGGACTGGGTCGTCGTTCGCGACGGTTCGTTGGCCTGCTTCGCCCCCGAAGAGAGAGTTGTAGAGTGCGGCGGCGGGGGGGTTGAAGACGCGGGCGGCGCCCTGCGCGAAGAGCGTTCCGAGCGTCAGCGAAGGAACTCCCTCTCCTCGAAGCTCCTCCTCGCGCGAACTCACATGCGAATGACTCCACCTAACCAACCCCCTCCACCCAAGATCAATCGCCGCCACCTGCGCAAGCATCCCCCCCCACCCGTGTCCGGTGACCGAAAACTGGTGACCGGTGGTATTGACATAGTACTGTTCGAGCTCGAAATCGTTGGTGAGTTGGCGCGCTTCGAGGTAGGCGGCTGTGGCGGAGGCGTGGGCGGTGCAGTCTGTGCAGTTCGGGCCGAGGTTCAGGAGGGTGCCGACTGTGGAGCAGCGAGAGGTGTCAGCCGCGAGTCCTTCTCTTCTCTTTCCGCGCGCGAGGAGGGAGGGAGGAACGCACTGTTGACAGTCGAGTCATTACTGCGCACGCATCAACCCCGCAAAGAAAAAAGAAGAATCATGATCAGTAACTCAACAACACCGACCTCGACGCGTCGGACGCACAAGGTGGATTCCCAGCCAAACATTCCCTTGAAGACGATGACAACTTTGTCCATCTCTGCGCGGGCGTACGAACGAGCGTCAGCGAGGCGCAATGAGGGAAAGGGGAAGGGAGGAGGGGAGACGAACCGGGAATGACGACGGAGAAACCTTGGGTTCCCATCGCGGTCGGTCCGAACTGCTGGATCAGAGTCCAGGCTACACGCACGCTCGTCAGTATAGAAAGAAGGCGAGGAGGGAGGGGGGGTGGGGGGGGGACGCACGAGCTTCGGTCGAGTTAGGGAACGAAGAGGTCAACGCCGCCTGGTCGAACGTCTGCGCGCAGACGGTCGTAGGGTCGTTCGAGTACGCGGCCATAGAAAGCAGGCCTGCGCATCACGGAACAAATGCGAGCGAGAAGGGGGGATTCGAGATGAGATGAAGAGGCGGAGGCGGTGTTGGTTGAACGGCAACGGGGGCGTGCTCGAGAGTCAGCCGTGCTGCACGGAGCGTAGGACAGCGGGAGGGATGGAGCGCACCATGGTAGCGTTCGTCTGTTGAGTGAGTGGGTGCGATCGGGTGCGATTCGGGGTGTGGTCAGCGCGTGAGAGGGGCCAAGGAAGCGCGCGACGAGACGAGGGGAGGGAGAGGTGCCGGCGCGCGCATGACGGTGGTCCAGGGTGGAAGGAGGGTGGTTTACTCACGCCAGTCTGTGTGTGCGAGCGAGGGTCAGTTCGAGCTAGAGGGAGAGGGAGGGAGGGCGTTGCGCACACTGGGAGGACGAGACGTCTGCGGGCGACTGTGCGAGTGCGGTTGCGGTGAATGCTGCTGTGGCTGCAGCTGCGACGAGCGTTGTGCGCATGGTTTGTGGCGCTGTGGTAACAGACTGGGCAGAGAGAGACAGAGACAGAGAGAGAGACAGAGCACGAGGACGAGGGTGGTTTGTTTGGCGGAGCAGAGGCATCCGCAGCACAACCCCTCCGGTCCGCCCTCGGTCGAGTTCACAAAGAACAACACCTCGCTCACTGGCGAAGTACTGTAACTCTACATTGCAGTACTGCCACTCGCACTGGCGCCTCACTGGCCACAGCACTCCTCTTACACCCACACACTCACCGCGCCGCCGCCAAGTGACGCCCATCCGCGGAGCTCCCCTCTCCATTCATTGCCAAGTCGACCACCACCCTCCTTTTCCTCGTCCTCGACCGGACAAACGCGCTCTCTCGCTCGCTGCTCCACACTCGACTCGGGACTCGACAAGCTCACCGTCTGCTGCGCCCTCTCCACCGACGACCACCGCTGCTGTTGGCTGCTGCTGCGCGATCACTCACTCCGAGGCGGTGCTCATCTTGAAATCCCCCGACGGAGACAGACGCGCTCCTCTCCTCCTCCTCTCCTGCTCTCGTTGCTCGCGCCTCTCTCGCTCTCGCTGACCTTGCTGGACTCGCGCGTGCACTGCTACACGCGGCTGAGCAGCGCGAACACACGCTCGTCGCCCTCCTCGCCTTCCCTTCAGTCTCATCGCGCAGCCCCACCTCCTCTTCCCTCCCCTCCCCGGCGACCCCTCGATCCTCGCTACCGACCCGCTCTCCACCAGCCATGCCCCATCCGTCCAGCAGCCCACCTCGAATTGACCCCTTCCGAGTCCCGCTCCTTCCCGTCTCCTCCTCCTCCGCCTCCTCGCCCAACGCCTACGCAGCCGACAAGAACTACCACCCCTCTCCGAGTGCGGCGCAAGGCAGGCATGTACGGAGACCAGCCGGCACGGGGATAGGGAGGTGGTGGACCGCCTTGGTCGGATTCGTTGCAGGAGGAAGGAGAGCGCCGTTCGTACTCGCCTTTATAGCGCTCGTCCTTCTCGTCGCGCTCGGGCGCTACTCTCCACCAGCTTCATCCCTCTCCCTCCCCTCCACTCTGCGCGCTCTCTCCTCGCCCTCCTCCTCTTCACCGCCAAAACCGCCCGCGAATCTCTCAGCCCTCTTTGACCGCGCCTCTCAGCCCCTTCCTCTTCATGCCTCGACACTCGAGCGCCTAGATGAGTGGGAACATGGAGCGCCGGGGTGGGAAACCGAGCCTGCTGATTGGGTGACTCGGAACCTCCTTGTTCGTCCTCTCTTCCCTCCTCCTTCCTCCCTTCCAACTAACTCTAACTCTCCCTCTCGAGAGCGCAGTCTTGCCCGCCTCATCGTATAAGACCAAACCAAAACGGCCAATTGCTCGACAAAGCGCTCTTCTTGTATGCGAGTATGAACACGAGTAGGGTCTTGAAGTTGAGGGGCGAGATGGTGAGGTATTTGAGGGAGAGGGAGGGGGAGGGAGCGATGGGAGGGAGTAGGTGGGGGGAGGGGAAGGTGCGTCCTCGTTTCACTCTTCTAAGGCGAAATTACCCGAGGACGGGGCAGAAGCTGATGATGAGGTATGTCGGACGCGCGCGCAACAGGGCCTAGTCTTCACAGCCGGCAACGCCGACACCTTTTCCCGCGTCCTCACCACCCTCAAACTCCTCAACTCCACCTACCTCGCCTCCCCCATGCCCGCGGAGATCTTTTCGTTCCCCGGAGAGGAACCGGATGAGGAGACGAGAGCGGAGTTGGAGCGGTTGGGGGCGAGGTTGAGGGTTGTGAGGGAGGCGTGGAGGGGGGAGGGGAGGAGGTGAGTCCCGTCCCGTTCGTTTCGAGCGAGCGCGGCGAGGCTCGAAGGCTTCTCGACCAGCACTGACCCCGTTCGCTCTGCTCGCAGGAAGAACTACCACATCAAAGTCCGTCTGCCCTTTCCTCTCTTCTCGCTCGCTCTTCCTCCCCGCCAACTCGCTTCCTCGCAGGCAACAGCCATCATCCGCTCTTCGTTCCGCGAAGTCCTCTACCTCGACTCGGACAACATACCCGCCGCTTCTTTACTCCCTCTCGAGGTGTACGAGTCGCATGGGGGGAACGGGACGCACGGGGAGGAGGCGCGGGAGACGGCGGGGTTGTGGGAGGCGTGCGTTCCCTCTTTCTCTTCATCCGCGCGGAAAGCTCGAGGAGAAGAGCTAACGAGGGCTTGTGGGGCGACAGGAAAGCGTATAAGAGGCTCGGAGCGATGTTCTGGCCGGACTACTGTGCGTTCACACCATCCTTCCTCTCCACACCCTGCTGTCGTTGCGCGGAGTGGCGTGGTTTGACGGTAGAGGTGACGCGCAGGGCGCACGCATCCTATCAACCCCATTTGGGCCGTCATCGGCGTTCCATGCCGCGACGAATGGTGCGTCTTCCCCTTCGCCCTTTCCCCCCTCGAGCTCACAGGAGGGTGTGAGCAGGGAAATGGAAGCCGGCACCATCTTGATCGACAAGAGTCGCCACCTCGATGCGCTTTTGCTTGCGGAGTGGATGATGAGTAGTGAGAGGTTCGAGTATTGGTTCAAGTGCGTCTTGCCCTTCTCTACCTCTCGGATTTTCGCTCCTCACAGAGAGGAGCTGACGAGCTTGACGATACGTTGGAATGGACGCACAGTTTCTCAGACGTGCGATTCTCACTCACTTCTCCCTCAGCGAGCCCGAAGCTCACGGCTCTGTCGGCGCCTCACAGGGCGACAAAGACATCTTCCGATTCGCCTTCCTCGCACTCCGCAAGCGCTGGGGCGTCCCAGGGCGGTACGTGAGCGTTGGCGCTCTGCCTCGAGACAGTGCGTTCCCCTCTCCTCCTCTCTCCGCTTTCCGCAGCTGATGCGTGGACGAGGGAAAAGCTGTCTCGGGCTTCTGCGGACACTCGATGCTGCAGAATGATCACCTGGGCAAACCGCTGTTCGTCCATGCGAATTTGTTGAAACAGATCTCGTCAGGCGTCGGGAAGGGTGCGTCCTTTCTCCCCTCTCCTCCCGCGCAACTGGCTGATGAGACGAGTGGAGCAGGCTTCGCATGGGGCCGACACCGCCAACTACGCACCCCACCCTCCTCGCTCTCACTCCAAGGTCTCCCCCTCACGCCCTCGCACAAACTCGAGCTCGAAGACCCACTCACGGACGACGATATCGACTGTGACATGATTGCGGATGTCGGGTACGATGGGTTCCCTGCGAGGGGGAGGGAGAGGGTTGAGGGCCATCCGCAGGAGGTGAGGATTCGGAGGAGGGCGGTGTGGGAGAAGGGGATCAGGGCGGTGCGTTTCGCTCTCTCAACGAGTGATGTGGAGGGTGCTGATGAGTTTGCTGTGAACAGGGCTTCAAAGGAGGCGGGATGTTTGCGCTCTGCATCGACATCCGCTTCGACGACCCCCGCTCCGACGACGAAACCTGGAGCGCCAAACTCTCCGTCGCCTCTTCCTCCCCCAACCCCTCTCGACTCCCTCTCGAAGCCCTCGCAGCAAACGTCGACGTGTCGTACACCGCCGCGCCGGACGGGTTCGAGCTAAAGTTCTGGCAGGACGAGGTGCTCGAGGTTGTGCATTGGGCGGATGTGCTGAGATTGAAGGGATTCGAGGAGGCGTTCTTTGAGGTCGGCGGAAAAGTCAACGGCGAGGGTTTCTGAGCGGGACGCTGGTCGTCTCGCCTCGCCTCGCCTCGCCAGTACAAACAGTTATTGTTGTAGCACTCTCTCGCATCACGAAAGCCGTGCGGATATAGACAGACATTTGCACGCTCTACAGCTTGACCTCGTTCGCCCACTCGTAGCCCTCGACGCCCACGCCCGCAAGGACGTTCAACGCCGCATCCCTGCTCATCCCGCTCCGCGCCTGGACCGTCGCGCTCCCGATGTGCGGCAACAGGACGATCCGCTCTTCCTTGACGAGCGGGTGGTCGGCGGGAATGTTCGGCTCGCCCGTCACGACGTCCAACCCTGCGCCGGCGAGTTTGCCTGCCTGCACGGCGGCGAGCAAAGCGTCCGAGTCGATGATCGGTCCGCGGGCGGTGTTGACCACGTAGGCGGTCGACTTCATCTTCTCGAAGAACGATGCGTCGAGCAGGCCTTTCGTCTCGGGCGTGAGCGGGCAGCAGACGATGAGAAAGTCGCTCTCGCGCGCGAGTTGGTCGTACGACTCGGCGGGGCGCATCTCGACGCCGAGGTAGGACGCGAGAGGGAGGGTCTGGAAGAAATCGCGAGAGGGGGAGAGCGGCTCGCCGATCCGCGAGGTCGAGTAGAGGCAGCGCGAGATGCCGAACGAGAGGAGGCGCTTGAGCGTGAGTTGGCCGATCTTGCCGAACCCGAGGACGCCAACCGTGGACTACGGGTCAGCGTCGTCAGCATGCACTTGTATAGCTCGTGAAGCAGGACGCACCTTCGTCAAGCCCTGCCCACACAGGAGGAGCGGGTTCCAAGGCATGCTCGGCCATTTCCCATCTAGAACTGCCCGGATACCTTCGCCGGCTCGTCGGGACGCCATGAGAGTAAGCATGGCGCCGATGTCGGCAGTCGCGTCCGTCAAGGCGTCGGGAGCTGCGGGTCGTGCCAAAGGTCAGACTCGTTCGTGTCAAGGAAGCTGCGAGACGCACTCGAGCCGAAGCGGATCCCTCGCTTCTTCAGCGCCGAGGTGTCGACGTGGTCGAACCCGGCAGACATGGTCGAGACAACTTTGAGCGAGGATCCCGCTGTGAAAGCGGAATGTCAGCCCTGGTGAGAGCCGGAGGATTTCATCGAGACTGACCCGCTTCGAGGAGCTCATCGTCAATCTGCGTGCGTCCCAGAGAGTCAGCTCAACGCCAGCGCCCACCTCGCCAGCCATCTGCAGCAGATGCGCTGCTCCGACCCTATCTCCGCGACGAGGAGCAGGGGAAGAGGTTGAGCGAACGCACCTGCTCGCCATTGTGCATGCACAGCAGTCCCTCCGTACCACCCATTCGCAGCTCCTCGAGCAGCCACTGCCTGTCCACAGGGCTGTCTTCCTCCCATCGCACCAGTTCGATGAGGCCATCCTTCTCCGCCTTGTCGAGGATGGCGCCGCCTTCGAGGCCGCGCGAGGCCGGCAGAGGGCGCGTGAGGATCACTTTGGGAGGCATTGCTGGCTTGTAAGCGTGTAGCGGCGAGGACGACGAGTGTCGAGCGGGCGGAAGAGCGGTCCGAGAGGTGGGGGTGAGAGGGAAGCGGGTCGTGAGCAGAGCAACGGCTTGCGAGGGGGCTAGGGTAGCTGTCGTCGTAAGACGAGAGTCTGCGAGGTGGGGCGAGCGGAAAGAGCGAGATGAAGCGGAGAGGAGGAGCGAAAGGAGAAGTCCTCGAGAGTCGCTGGAGGATCTGGCGCTGTCGCAACAGGCTCATTCGGTCTGCAAAAAATGTACACTGCACCGCTTGACCTACAGCGCCAGCCGAGGCCACGCATCGTTCGAGGGATCCCAGCGTCGTACGAGTTCCTCCGCTTTTTTGCCCTCAAAGTCCATCCACGACTCGTTGCAGACAAAGGTCGAGCCCCGCTCCTTGCAGTGTGCTTGAAGGCGCCGACTTCCGCCTCATCAACGTCCACGTGATCAAAAAGGACGTCGTTGAAGGCTTGCAGCCAGATCTGCCGGGGGAGATGGGCGAGTTGCTCGGTAAGAGCTGCGAGGAGCATCGACACCTGAGCAGTTCTGAGATGGTTGTGCGTCGATAGGAAGAGGCGCTCGAGCGTGGCGGGGGTCTTGCGCATCCAGCCGAGTGCGTCGGGCCGCGAGATGTCGGTTTTCGAGTCGATGATGGCGAGGTTGCGAAGTTGCGGTGCAAAGTCGAACAGTTGATCCGTCAAGTATGCTCGACGAAGACGTTGAACAGCGTGTCGAGGGCCAAAGGGGAGCGTCGATCGTTCATGGGCGCAGAAGCGAAGGACGAGTGTCTGCAGGTTCGGTAGTGCGGCCGGCCAGGTCGAGTCGACGAAGCGCATGTCGGTCAACTCCAGGCGTGTGAGGTGAGATGTCCCGACAGGTGACAGCGCTCGCGGAATCTCGCCGGAGTGGACGGAAAGCGAGACGAGGGAGGCTGCAGGACCTGAAAGTCAGCGCAGTTCGCGCATCTGGTCTGGATGCTCGCCTCACAGTAGTCGTCCGGATTGAGCTCGTTGAAGCCGTAGGCGTGGCTGTCTGCGTCGACAAGGACGGCGCGCACCTCACGCAGTACAGCAGGCGGAAGGGCGAATTCCAACCAGTCGTACTCGATGCCGCGGTCCGGGTGCTTCTTCCCACGGTAGCTTGGCGACTCTGCTCGTATGCGCAAGACGGCCGACCACGATTCGACGCTGAGTCGTCCAGCCTGTTCCACCCACGCAAGAGAGCGTTCCTTCCGCCATTTGACGAGATCGCGGACCTCTGCGTCTTCAAGCTCGTAAGGAGGATCGGGGCGAGGCCACGAACCGTAGAAGGTGCTGTACAACTGGCGCTGCGCCTGTCGTGTCCGAGTCCTGTGAACGAGCGAGAGTTGTTCGCAAGCTTTGTGGTGCGCGGGTCCGCCTTGTTGGGTCGGCGGTGGTACAGCGTAGTCAATGACGAGGTTCAGCAGCTCGGCGGGCAGCCTGGTAGCCATCTCAAGGTGAGGAGTGAGGAGGAGAGGACAAAAGAACAAAGGGCATGGTCGCGAGCGAGGTGGGGCAGGCGAATACAAACCGACTTGTATTGCGAGACTACGACTCGCAGGTCCGCGTCAGCTTGCCCGGACGGCTTCATGTGAGCGTCGTTGCACTCATAGAGCGCTACAAAACCGACAGCACGGCTATGGGGCCAGCAGCGAGGCGAGACGGAGCGTACGCAACGAGCGTCCTCGTCGACCTTCTCAAGCTGGGTTGAGAGGCGACTCTCTCGTCTGCTTCACCCTTTCTGGGCTCAGACTGCTTGCTACTTGCTCGGAGAGTCTGTCACAAAGTCCCGCGCCTTGAGGGCGAGGGGAGAAGCCAAGCTTTCCTTTGTTCTCCCGCGAGTCGTCTCTCTGCCACCGCCAGCAACGACAATGGCCCGCACGCTTGGGCCCTCTTCCCGGTTCCGGGCTTCTGTACGGAGGCATGATGCTCGACTGCAGAGAAAGGCTGTCAAGTGCGGCGGAGGAAGAGAACTGCTCGTCTTTGCGGTGGACACTTGTGCCAGTGGTCGCCTGTGTCGACTGCCACACCGGTCTGGCAGCGGTGTGGCAGCACCTCGTGCACCTGACCCAGCGTTCGAATTCGGTACGAATTGTCAGAATGAACTCCAAAGAATGGAAGAGTCACAGTCAGGGAACGCAGGAAGGGGTCAGGCGGGAGCACGGAGGAGCAGGTCGGACCGCTCGGCTGAGGACAGCCGCAGAGACACTTTTTGTTGCTCTCTGCTCGACGTACACTAGCTCTAGAAACAGCTGGAAGAAGTGCAGGGCGGCGGACGCTTCGGACGCCGGCAAGCAGAGCAGATCCCCTCCGTCCATTTGCCTTCATCCGACTGTACGACAGTCTCTACTGCTACAACAGCTTGCCTTGAAACGTTTTGAGTGTCTACGCTGTAATTGCGGGAAAGAGCCGTGTCGGAAGTGAACAGCATCAGGATGTTGGGCGGAGGCGGGCGAAGACTTTCTGGCACCGGCTTCATCTCTTCGCTCTCCGCTATGAACACCGACGCTAGCCTCGACGCTCTGGACAGCAGCACAGAGGAAGGAAGGGAACTGCCGGAGTTTTTGATAACGCGTCTATCGGTATGTACAGAGTTGGGCGGCAGGTCCGCGCGGGAGAGAGGGTAAAGCAGAAAAAAACGTCCATCTATTCGTCGACCACGCATGTAACGCTCACCACGAGCCGCCGGTGCGCTCGGGCGGCGTCTTGTTCGAGTAGTCGATCTTCTCGCCCTCCTTCTTCGGCGGCTCGTTTCCTCCGCTGCGGTTCTTTCCCTCGTCGCCAGCGGCGTCGAGCGCGTCGTCGGTGACGCCGTGGTTGCGGGGGAAGGCGATGTCGGTGAAGGCGTTGTGAAGGTGGACCTCCTCTGCGCGACGGGAACGAATGTCGCAAAGTCAGCAAGCGGTCCTTGCCTGCGACAAACGGAATTGTATCAGACTCACTTGATCCAGCTGCCACGTCGAGATACTCCTCCAACGAGATCTGCCCGTCCTGGTCGACATCGACCTCGTTGAGGATGCTGCGGACGATGCGCTCGTCGATCTGGTCGAAGCCGAGCTTCGACATGGTGCGCGAGAGGTCGGCGGGGTCGATCTTGCCGTCGTTGTTGGCTGCGAGAGGGCGAGCGCGCGGGTGGGACGGTAGGGAGCGACGGAGGGAGAGAAGAAGGGGAGGAGGCGGGAGAGCACAGTCGAGGGGTGACGTCAAAGAAGCGTCAAAGAGGCGAGGAAGAGGCGGGTGGGAGAGCAAGGAAGCGGGTCGTCAGTTTACGAGCTGGTGAAAGGGAAGCGACAAGCGCGACGCACCGTCCATCTTGGCAAAGCGCCTCTTGAGCGTCTCGAGCTCCTCGGGCGTAAACACCGTGCGAGCGAGCAAGTCGTCCTCAATCGCGAGCCTCTCGCGGTGTCGTCCGTGGCGAACATCATCGAGCGTAAGCGTCGCGAGACGCTTCTCCGACAGACCCATCGACCGAAGGAACTGGGTCGCGTCGCTAAACTCTTGGTTGCGGCGGTCCTCGGTCCAGCCGAGCTCCTTGGACATGATGTCGATGACTTGAGGGAGCGACTCGAGTGCGGCTTCGGCGTTGAGGAACGAGAGACGCGTCCGGCGCGCGATGACGTCCACGGCTGTCGCGGCGTACTCGCGGCGGCAGGCCCAGGTGACTTCGGCGTCGATGTAGGGGTAGGTCGCGTCGAGGCGGTTGCCGTGCGTCGGGAAGCGGAGGCCGGTCGGGGGAGCCACTGCGGGAGGAAGGGGCGGGTCAGCTCGAGGGTGCAACTTGGACGAAGGTTCGCAAACGCACTCGCACAAACGCCCCACGAGCGGTCGCCATAGGTCTCGGAAAGGTGACGAGCGACGTCAACCTGCAAACCACCGAACGCAGCGATCAGAGTCAGCTCTTGTCCACCCACACTTGTCGCGCGGTGAAGAGGAAGAGCCGAGACGTACCTCGAGACCAAACTGCTGGATGAGCTTGATAAACATGAGGGGCGACCAGCCCTGGCTTCCGACGAGTTGGACGTCCTTGGTGATGCACCCGCGCTTGGGCTTGAGGTTGTACTCCTTGACGGCGCGGTCGACCGTCTCTTCGGCCACTGCGAGCGGCCGAGTGTTAGTGAGGTCTTCATGGGAGGGGAGAGGCAGGGCTGGACGCACTGGCTCGGTAGGTCGTCCACTTTCCTCCGGCGATAGTGAGCAACCCGCTCTCCGAGACGTGGATGAGGTGGTTCCTGACGAGGGACTGAGTGTCCTTCGCATTCGGGTCCTTGACGAGGGGCCTCAACCCGCTCCACGCGCTCAGAACATCTCCCCTCCTCACCCGAATATCAGGGCTGAGGTAATTCCTGACCTCGTTCAAGATCCACTCGATCTCCTCCTCCTTCGGGATCGGGTGTTGCTCGACTTTCGCAGGCGAGTCGGTCGTACCGGCGATCGTGTTTCCCTGCCACGGGAGGAAGAAGATGACTCGTCCGTCCGACGTGGCGGGGTCGATCAGACCGATCTTGGCGGGTGCGTAGTAGTTCGGGAGAGTGATGTGGACGCCCGAGGCGGGTGCGACGAGGTTGGGCGCTTGGCCGTCGTCCATCTGGCGAACGGCGTCCGAGAAGGGTCCGGTAGCGTTGATGACGCCCTGCGCGAACGTCCCATCAGCGTCTCCTCCCCGCACAAACCAAGAGAACCTCTCACGCACCTTAGCCCTCGTCTCCCACTCCCTGCCCGTCAGCACATCCCTCATCTTGGCTCCTTTCACGCGCCCCTCGGCGTCCTTGATCAAGCTCGTCACCTCGGTGTGGTTCGCGGCGACAGCTCCGTACTGAACGGCGGTCATCACGAGTGCGATGTTCATTCGCGAATCGTTGTGCTGGCCTGCTCTCACTCACTCACTCCATCAGCCTCTCTCCCCAGACAAGCCTAGAGCAACTAAGTGGAGGGGCAACGCACCATCGTAGTACACGACCGCGCCCGTCAACCCATCCTTCTTGAGCATCGGGAACGCCTCGAGCGCCTTGCCCTTGCCGAGGACGTACGAAGACTCCATGTTGGCTGAGCCGGCGAGGATGTCGTATAACTTTGTTCCGCTGCGAGGTGTGCGTTCGCGAGGCGAGGGAAGGGGAGGAGTTAGTTGAGAGTAAGAGAGCTTGTAAGTGAGGAAAAGGGGAGCGCGAACGCACGCAAAGAAATAAGGAATCTGCCACCACGTATAAACGGGCAACATGATCGGCAAATGGTGACTCAAGTACGGCGCGGTGTGGAGGAACGTCTTGCGTTCGTGCAAGGCCTCTTTGACGAGCTTGTATTGCTCGTAGTCGAGCTCGAAGACGGCTTTTTGGAGGTACCGCACGCCGCCGTGGACGAGTTTGGTCGATTTTGAGGAGGTGCCTGCGAGCGCCAGCGAGCAGAAGGGGGAGAAGGTCAGCGGACGAACCGAAAGTCAACTCGCGAGCGCCCGCCTCGAAAACGCACCAGAAGAGAAATCGTCCCTCTCGACCATCCCAACCTTCAAACCCCTCGCCGCCGCATCCAGCGCGACACCCGCACCCGTCGCGCCTCCTCCAACAATGAGGAGGTCGAATTCCCCGTCATCCTTTTCCGAGTCGCCTGAGCCGGCGGGCGCGCCTTTGAGCCCGCGTTGCGAGGTGGGTGGTTCGCGGGAAGATGTGGTAGAGCTGGGGTCTTGTGATCCCGCGCGCTGGAGGGACGACGACTTGTCCGCTTTCGCTCCCTCAGAATCGACCCCGCTCTTCCCGCCTTTCCCATCGTGTTCGGCGTCTGAAGCAGGCGCAGGTGCTCCGAGTTTCCTCAACATCTCTTCGCGCGAGGGAGGAGTCCACATCGTGCTGGGCCTATCGAGCGTGCCTTCGACTTGCGACTCCATGCGGAGGGGGTTGGAGGGTGAGAAGTAGAGCGCTTCGGCGTCGATTGAGGCATCGGAGGGCGGGGAGGAGGTCAGGAGAGAGTAGGTGAAGTAGGTTGGGAGGAGGAGGGAGGTGGTGAGGATTGGGCGGCGGAAGGGGAGTGTTTGCCGGAGCGGGCGGAAGAAGCGGGACATGGTCGTCGGCTAGTCGTCGCTGGGTGGTAAGGGTGAATGGGAGGGCGTCGGGCTCGATCTGCGAAGAGCGAGGACGCGAGTGGAGGGGACAAAGTCGGTGGGGGATTGTCGACAGGTCGGTTCGGTTCGGAGAGCACGAGGTGACAATGTGGCGCAAGGACAGAGCGAGGTGGGTCAGCGCGAGTTCGCGAGAGTGTGGCCAAGCGGAAGAAGCCGGGTCGAGTCGAGCGTGAGGTCGGGCGAGAAGAAGAATCGAGGGCGATGACGGAGGGCGTGCGAAAGCAGAGCGTAGTCCAGCTCACCTGGGTGCGAGTCGAGTTGCAGTGGGTGGGATGTGCTGTGTGTGGGTGAGAAGTGCCCCGTGGGTAAGAGTGAAGGGTGCGAGGGAGAGAGGCGGCGGTGAGGTCAGGTTCGAGTTGCGAGTTCGGTCGAGCAGACAAGCGTGCGGAGTCCCAGACAGAGTAGTGCGCGAGCTGGTCGTGGGGGGGCAGTCGAGTGTGGCAACTCACACGGAACTCGAAGGAGCTGGCTCACTCGAACACAACTTGCGCGAGCGAGGACGAGTCGAAGAAGAGGACGAGGGCGGGAGTGTCGCCGTCCAAGCCGCCACACAAGCAAGGTGTCGCTGGACTGCGCTGGCTGACTTGTTACTGTGCTAGTGAGCGCGTAGGCATGCTACTGAATGCTCACAGCTAGTTCAATACAGCCCCGAGTGAAGAGAAGCGCTAGCCGGAACAGGGGCAAGTGCGATGGGAGCGAGGCGAGGACAAGGCGGTGTTGCACGTCGGGACCTCCGACATCTCGCTCTCACACCTTAGGACTGCTACGACTGCCACAGCTACACGCAGAGAGCACGCGACTGGCACCCATGGCCTCGCCGCTCTCGCCGCAGCCCAAGTCCGCACCCACCACCTCGCTCTCCTCGTCCTCCTCCCCGCCCTCTCCACCGCCAACCGAACCCGCGCCCGCCGAGCGCCCCCTCCCTCCCTTGCACGTCGCAGCAGCCTCAAACGACCTCCAGTCCCTCTACGCCCTCCTCGACTCGCCCTCCTCGTCCTCGTCCATACCCCACACCGCAAACGACACCGATGCAGAGGGCACCACGCCGCTTCATTGGGCCGCCATTAATGGACATGTCGTCGCTGCCAAGGTGTTGCTCGAGAGGGGGGCAGAGGTCGATGCGAGGGGCGGAGAGCTCAGAGGGACGCCGCTGATGTGGGCTGCCAGGTGAGCGGGCGCGTTCCGTCACGCAGTGATGCATTCGCGACGGCGAGCGAAGCGAGGAGAAGTCGCTTGGACGGCCGGCGAGACGAATGCTGGGAGATCTTTCTCCTCCCGAACCTGGAACTAACTTGCCCTCTCCCCGCTCGCGCGCAGAAACGGCCACCTCCCCGTCGTGCACCTCCTTCTAAAACACGGCGCCGACCCCTCCCTCACCGACGACCAATCCTTCAACGCGCTCCACCTCGCAATCCACTCTTCCTCCGCCTTCCTCGTCGCCTACCTCCTCCTCACGCTCCAACCGCTGGCAATTGACTCGACTGATCCCGAAGGGCATACCGGGTTAGCGTGGGCGTGTTATCAGGGCGATGCGATCAGTGTCGAGGTCCTCCTTAAAGCTGGAGCGGACAAGGACCGCAAAGACCGCATGGGCCTAACCCCGCTACATTGGGCCGTCACGAAGGGTAACGCGACCTGTATCCGCCGCCTCGTCGAAGCAGGAGCCGACCTCTCACTCGTCGACAACGAAGGAAAGACTCCTCGAGACCTTGCCCTCCGTCTCAAGAGTATCGCAGCGTACGACCGCGCCCTTATCGAAGCGGGCCTCGATCCCGAGACTGCGAGGAAGTTGGATCGACCCCTCGACGAGCGCAATACGAATAGGGCGATCTTTGCGGTTGTCGTCGCTGCGATGGGCGGGATGTTCGAGACGCTTGCCGTTCTGCCGTGGTACACGAGCTGGTTGGTCGTCGGCGCAGAAGCGTTTGGGATGCATCACCTCGTTGCGCGGGTCTTGCTTGGTGCTGGAGGGCCGAAGCGGAAGGGACATGGGCACAAGCATGCGGGGAGTTCGTCGAAGGTCACTAAGAGCCCGTACCTCTGCGCGGTTATCACCTCCTCGCTCGTCTGGGTCGCGTACGTCTGGATGACGCGGTACATCTCTCGTGCGTCCCCTTCCCCTCTCCCTCCCCTCTCGCTCACGAATCTTGCTCGCGCAGTCCCGGATCATACGACTTTGAACATCCTCTTCGGTCTCGCACTCGTCTCGTGCGCTTGGTGGTTCGCGAAAGCGATCCGGCTTGATCCGGGAACTGTGAGGGGTCCGGGGGTGGGAGAGGAGTTGAAGGAGGTGCGTTGCCCCCCGCTTCCCCTTCCCTTGCTGTACTGCTTCCTTCCGCACGAGGGAAAGGGACTGATGGGGTGAAGTGGTGGAGGACAGGTGGTTGAGGAATTGGTCGAGTCGAATCAGTTTAACGGGATGCACTTCTGCCTCTCATGCCTCGTGCGTTCCCTTCCGCTCCTTCTCTCTGCCTCCCGATCCGAAATTCCCGACTGATGAGCGCGGTGGGTGGATAGACGAGAAGGCCGTTGAGGAGCAAGCATTCGTATGCGACGGAACGGTGCGTCGCGAGGTTTGATCAGTGAGTCCAGCGCCGTGCTTTTGCTTCCCTCCAACTTTTCCTCCCGTGCTTCTGCTGCGGAAGAAGAAGTCGAGACGGACGAAAAGAGAGCGCTGACCGACTCCTATCGGCGCAGCTACTGTCCCTGGATCTGGAACGACGGTGCGTCTCGGCTTGCTTTCCCGCTCGACTCTCTCGCTTAACCTCGCCTTCGAGTTTTGCGAGAGTACATCGTTTCCAAGAAAGCTCGCTGACGATTTCACTCGCTCCCCGCAGTCGGCGTCAACAACCACCGCCAGTTCCTCCTCTTCGTCGCGTCCCTCGTCGTCGGCGTCATCCTCTTCACTCGCTTGACCTTCGGCTGTGCGTCGCGTCTCTCGCCTCCTTCGACTCTCGTCTGTTTTGCTCTCTCGCACTCGCTGACGCTCGTGCGCGCAGACTTCTACGAGAAAGCCCCCGACCTCCACCCGGACTCGTACTGCCCTTCGCTCGTCCCCTCCCTCCTCTGCATGTCGCTCCTCTTCGACCCCTTCGCCCTCTCGATCGCCTCCTGGTCCTTCCTCCAACTAACCTGGACCCTCATCCTCCTCTCGGCCCAAATCTGGCAAGTCGCGAGACAGATGACTACCCTCGAAGTCGCCAACGTGTCGAGGTTTGGATACCTCGGGGGCAAACCGGGCGTTAGTGCGGCGAGTCAGCAGGGGGCGGTGGAGAAGTGGAATGCGGCAAAGGCTGCGAGGCATGCGGCGAATTTGGCGGGCGACGTCGGGGACGGCGGGGCGCTGGACGACCCGGAGTCGCTCGCTCATGCACCTTCGACTTCTCCTCCGCCTGGTCAGCCCACAACTCGCGCAAAAGGCTCCTTCGCATTCTGCCTCAAACTCCTCGGACTAGATCGCTTCCTCGCCCCTTCCTCGCATCACTCGCAACTCACCACCCTCGCTCACCCTCCCCCAACCGCCACAAACCCCTTCGACCTCGGCTTCGTGGCGAATTGTCTCGACTTCTGGACTAAAGGTGGAGAGTTGGGGGTTGAGTATGAGAGGGTTTGGGGAGTCCCCGAGGGCGGGTTTGGGGAGAGGTGGAGGGAGAGGAGGAGGGAGGGACGGGCGGGGTTGGGCGGCGTGAGGAGGAAGTGGGCCGAGGGCAGGAGGAGAGCGAGGGGAGGAGAGGGGTACGAGAGGGTTGCGATGGAGGATGTGTAGCCGTTTGGGCGAGGAGGAGGAGGGTGGACAGACACTTGCCTTTCGTTCGACCGTGGCTATTCTTCTAGGGAGGGGCGCCATTCGTTGCTGCTTCTGGCATTACTGCGCTCACCGATATACGCTTCAAACGCTCCCTGGCGAAGTAGACGAGTTGACATCCACCTCCTCACCGTCTCCTTGACATCTCGCTCGATTCGCTTCCATCCCGCTTGTTCGGCTGGTTCTTTCTGAGTCGAGCTACGACAGCCAGAGTAGGAACTCTCAGGGACCTCGCCGCGCTCCGCAACGCACTCGCTCCAACGGCCTTTCCTCATCGCCTTTCATCGCCTCGACGGATTCACAGCGACCGCACAGGGTCGACGGACAGCAGCGCTCCTCCTGAGCCTACACAATACGTGTGCAGAGCTCCCAGGTGAGCTCAGCCTCACAGTTCAGCCTGTTCTGCTCGACTTGGCTTGCGGGCGAAGTGGGGAGGTCATCGAGTAAACGCGCGCGAAGGAGGGCGATAGACGGGACGTCAGGCAGCGTGAATGGGGTGCTCGAGTCTACGAAGTCTCTGACGCGCTGGAGATACTTGTCGTAGCTCTTCCTGCGTGACTTCAGTCAATGAGGTCGAGCAGGACATCGTCCACCTCGCCTCGCCTTGTTCGGGACGATCGCTTGCAGCTCTCGGAGTAGTCAGAGCTGACCGGTAGCTGACGGGCCCTCGCCCTCCACAGCCCCTCTCCTCTCCTCGCTCTTTCGCCTCCTCCTCGCCTCTCCTCTCCACTCAGCGCCATAGCGCCCCCAGCCCGCCATGAAGTTCATGCTCGACGACATGGAGTTCGTCTTCCCGTACGACAAGATGTATCCCGAGCAGTACAACTATGTCTGCGACCTCAAGCGGAGTTTGGATGCGCATGTGAGTCCGGCAGTTTGCTCGAGCTGCTCGCTTGACGATCTGCTGAAGCGGCAGACTCGTCAAGCGTATTTGGAGCTTGTTGTAGCTCTGACAATTGATGCCGTTGCAGGGCCACTGCGTGCTCGAGATGCCTTCGGGAACGGGCAAGACCGTCTCGCTTCTCTCGCTCATCGTGGCATATCAATACGTGCGTCCGCTTTCGCAACTTCAGCCTGATGTCGTCATTAGGGCACGCGTGCTGATAGCGTCGCGCGGTATCTGCCAGCATGAACGCAAGATGGGCCGGCCAGAGCGGAAGCTCATCTACTGCTCGCGGACGGTGCCGGAAATTGAGAAGGCGCTGGCGGAGCTGAAGCGCTTGATGCAGTACCGGTGAGCGCTCCTACTCTGCTGAGCGCTAGACGGATCGTCTCCGAGTCTCGCGCTCTCTCTAGTTGGTTGCCGGCTCACACGCTTCTTCCCTCGCCCGCAGCAAGGAAGTCTACCATATTGACGACGGCGACTTCCTCGGTATCGGTCTCTCATCACGCAAGAACCTGTGCATCCACCCTTCCGTCCGGCAGGAGAAGAAGGGCAAGGCGGTCGATGCGAGGTGCAGGGACATGACGAGCAGCGTCGCGAAGCAGCGGTGGGAGCAGGATCCGACGAGTGTCGAGCTGTGCGAGTTCCATGAGGTGGGTAGGAGGCACCTGCCGTTGCGCGTCGATCGCCACCTCGACGTCGACTCGCTTCTCCGCGGCTCCCTGTTCTCACTCGCGTTTTCACTCGCGCAGAACCTCGGCGAGCTCGACCCCGATCATCTCATCCCGTACGGCGTTCACACGATCGAGGACATGAAGGCGTACGGCCAACAGCACAAGATCTGCCCGTACTTTGCGATTCGGCGAATGGTGCGTCTATTTGCAGCTCTCAGCACCTCGCGCATCTGTTTGCTCGACGGCTGATTCGAGTTCGCGCCTTTACGCAGTTCGTCCACGCCCACGTCGTTATCTACTCGTTCCACTACCTCCTCGACCCAAAAGTCGCCGAGCAAGTCTCCAAGCACATGTCGAAAGACTCGATCGTCGTCTTCGACGAGGCTCACAACATCGGTGCGTCAGCGCTGTCTGAGAGCTCGCTCGTTTTGGATGTCGCGGCGTTCGGCGGATGGGCTACCTCTTGATGGCGGCGGCTGACCCCCCGCTCATCTCGCGCAGACAACGTCTGCATCGAATCGCTCTCGATCGACTTGACACGGCCAATGCTCGACACGGCGGCTCGAAGCGTCGAGACGCTCACGCAGAAGATCGAGGAGTGAGTTGGGTTGGCCTGTCCCGTGCCGCGCAAGTTGGGCCGGAACTGACTAGTTCGCTGAACCACACAGGATCAAGGAGAAGGACGCTTCGAAACTGGAAGACGAGTACCGGCGGCTGGTCGAGGGCTTGCAGGCGGGCGAGAACGCGGTCGAGGACGAGGACTTCATGGCGAATCCGGGTGCGTTCGCTCGCTCTGCTTGCGCCTCTCCCGTAGCCTGACGAGATGGCGCGACAGTGCTCCCACAAGACTTGCTGCAAGAAGCGGTGCCCGGCAACATTCGACGAGCCGAGCATTTCACCGCCTTTCTCGCTCGCTTCGTCGAATACCTCAAGGTGCGTGGGCTTCCGACCTCCAAGCTCAGCGCTTCGCTCACTCTCACATCTCGCAGACCCGCATGCGCGTCCTTCACGTCGTTGCCGAGACGCCGCTTTCGTTCCTCCAGCACCTTCGCGACATCACCTTCATCGAGCGAAAGCCGCTGAAGTGCGCCGGTCCTCGTTTCATTCGCTCCAAACGCTGTGGACTGACACTTCTCGTCGTCAGGTTCTGCTCGGAACGCTTGTCGTCGCTGGTCCGGACGCTTGAATTGACGCGGATAGACGAGTACTCCGCGTTGCAGAAGGTGGCAGCCTTTGCGACTCTGGTTGCGACCTACCATGAAGGTGGGCTCGACTGACGAGACCTTCGAGACAGTGCTGATCTTGTTTGTTTGCAGGCTTCCGACTCCTCCTCGAACCGTTCGAGACTGACAACGCGACCGTCCCCAATCCCGTCTTCCACCTCGTCTGCCTCGACGCCTCTCTCGCCATCGCACCCGTCTTCGAACGTTTCTCTTCCGTCGTCATCACGTCCGGCACGCTCTCGCCGCTCGATATGTACCCGAAGATGCTCCGCTTCGACGCGACCGTTCTCGAGTCGTACGTCATGACGCTCACGCGGGACTGCTTCTTGCCTCTGGTGCGTGACAGAACTATCGCTTCCTCTCGTCTGCGGAAGCGGTGAAGCTAACCAGATACTCCGGCCTTTACAGGTCGTCACGCGCGGGTCCGACCAAGTCGAGATCTCGTCGCGCTTCGAGGTCCGCAACGACCCGGCCGTCGTCCGCAACTTCGGCACACTCCTCGTCGAGTTCTGCAAGGCGGTTCCAGACGGCGTCGTCGCCTTCTTCCCGTCGTACCTCTACATGGAGAGCATTGTCTCGGCTTGGAATGAGATGGTGCGTCTGCAGTGCCGCTTGCGATGGCACGCAACCTAAGGGTGCTCTCGCTGATGTATCTGCCGCACCGCGCAGGGCATCCTCAACGAAGTCCTCAAGTACAAGCTGATCTTCATCGAGACGCCCGACGCGGTCGAGACGAGCGCGGCGCTCGAGAACTATCGACGAGTGCGTACTTCTCTCTTGTAGGTGCACAGCCATGCTGACGGACCGCTCCCAGGCTTGCGACAACGGTCGAGGAGCGGTCCTGCTGTCGGTCGCCCGAGGCAAAGTCTCCGAGGGGATCGACTTCGACCATAACTATGGCCGAGCCGTAATCATGTTCGGCATCCCTTACCAGGTGCGCCGAGCTCGCTTTCCTCAGTCGCGCACCTCGCTTACGACCTTCCCGCGCAGTACACCGAGTCGCGCATCCTCAAGGCCCGCCTCGAGTTCTTGCGCGACACCTACCGGATTCGCGAGAACGACTTCCTCACGTTCGATGCGATGCGGCATGCGGCGCAGTGTGTTGGGCGTGTCTTGCGCGGAAAGACGGATTACGGGTTGATGATCTTCGCCGACAAGGTGCGCTTGATCATTCTTCGCTTCGTCGTGTTTCTAGTCGTCTCATGCAGTCGCTCGTCCGTCTGCGTCCACTCTGACGCCCTCCTTGGTCGCTACAGCGCTTTGCGAAGGTCGACAAGGTGCGCTCGTCTCCTTCCTTGTAATCTCCGAGTTCGCGATTGACCTCGCTCCGTCTCCCCTCTCCTCTCGCAGCGGAACAAGCTTCCAAAGTGGATCGGCCAGTACATCAAAGAGTCGGACACGAACCTTGCGACGGACGTCGCCATTGCACACTCGAAGCGATTCCTGAGGATGATGGCGCAGCCGTTCGAGCAGAGCACCAAGTCGCTCTGGGGCATCGACGAGGTGCGTTTCACTCTTGCTAGCCGTTGTACGGCATCAAGCTGACGGTCATGCGCGCAGATCATGGACAAGCAGCGCGGCCTTGACCCCGAGGGAGGCGTCGAGGAAGACGGCGCGATGCTCGACGCCGAGGCGGAAGCGGCCGCCCGAGCTGAAGCTGAAGCGGCGGCAGCAGCAGAGGCAGAAGCCGAAGGACTAGAGCCGCTCAACATGAACGGCTTGAATGGCGGCGAGAAGGTCAACGGAACGAACGGCTTGGACGGCGACGCGCAGATGTACGACCCCGAGGGCGACCCTTACGGCGAAATCGACGACGCTGCGCTCGCCGAAATGGACTTGCCGCAAGACCTCGTCGGCTTCGGTCTCCCCCAGCCGCCCGACGAGTTCCAGCTTCCGCAGCCGCCGCAAGAGTTCGAGATGGGCGACGCGCAGACGGGCCTGCCGCAGCCTCCTCCAGAGTTCCTCTGATTGTGTAGCCCTTCGCTTGTTGTAGCATACGCATTCACAGCACTTCGATTCGTCCTCAGCGCTTCTTGAGTGGAGGTGAGACGAAGCGACAGCAGCGTCGTGCTGAGGGTGTGCTACTCTGCTCCGCAATGTCGACGCTTCACTTCTCGTGGCTACAGTGCTTTGCGAGGGACGATGAGGTATGCTCGACGCCTTCCTCCTCCTCTCCGACTTCACGACTGACTTCTCGGCTTCTCTTCTCTCTTCTGACAGCGAAACAAACTGCCAAAGTAGATCTGGGTGTGTTGCCCGCGTTGCGTCGCTTGTAATGCTACACTGCGCCCCCCTCTTCCTTCCTTAACCTCGGCGCCTCCCATCCTCCCCGACCCCTTCGCAAGTCCAGCACGATCCCTTCGTCCTCCGATGGACGCCAGTCGCGCATGCACGGCTCGAGACCGAGGAAGACCTTGGCAGCCTCCGGCAGCTTCACGCCAAGTTGGAAGCGTATGAACCCAAGGACGTGCCCGTGAGCGAGACTTGGCGCAGGTTGTTCGTAGATTTCCTCGAACAAGAGCGCTCGGCGTTCGCGAATCGAGCGGTCGTCTTCGTCGGTGCCGCCGCCGGTCGTGACCGTCAAGCGAGAAGGGCGGACCTCGGAGTGCTCGATGCGCTTGTCGATGAGCGGAACAGCGTGGGAGTGCATACCGTCACGAGCGTGCGGGTGATGTATTTGATCGAAGGGGAGTCGGTCGGGTAAGGAGGCGAGACGTATGGGAATTGAGCGAGAGGTGGGCGAGAAGATCTGCTCCTCGAGATAGAACTGCGATGCCATGTAGTCAGCGAGCAAGCTCGAACTGCTGTCAAAAGAGGGGGACGCACGTAGATCTGGTTGAGGAAGCCGGCATGAAAGCAGGAGTAGCGACTCGTCGTCGAAAACCCGCGCTCGCGAAGGAATGCCTCGAACTTTGCGCGAGACATTGGGTTGTACTGCAGGCAGCAGCGTCAGATAGTCATGCGGATGAGAAAGTTGACGAGTGAAGCTCACGCAAATCGATGAGGAGTAGTGAGGCGAGAAGCAGGCCGCCGGAAGACCTGGATTGCGCCGCCACAGGTCGTCGAAGAGTAGGAACCACCACGCCCGCACCGCGCTACTCGTGACGGCCGACATGCGCTCTTCGAGACAGACGAACGTCGTCTTGTGCAGCGGGCACATTTGCTGGACGTTCGGGTTCTGCTCTGTCGTCCGAAGGTTCTGGTCGATGTCGTCGGTCGATAAGCGGTCGTCGGCGAAAATGGAGAGGAGGAAGCCACGGGACAGGACCGAGCTCTTCAGGTCAGCCTCGTGACGAAAGAACTCGCGGTGCTGCCGCATGCGCCGCTCGACGTCGGGTAGGCGCTCGTCAATCAAGTGTCGATTCAGTCGAAACAGCTTGGCAACATCTTGCGTCAGGCTGAAGTCGTCAAGGACGCCGAACTGTGGACCCGAAAGCATGAACCGTTGGCCCGTCCGAAGTCGCCCTCGAGAGTCGACGCCCTCGCCGTCGCGATACTCAAGCGAAACTTCGAAGCCGCTGCTGAAGTTGTAGCCGCGCCATCGACACGTTGAATTGTGTTTGATGCGAAGGCGGGCGAAGCGGTATGAGGTATGCTGTTCAACGGATGCCGGGCCCATCAAGCCAAGTTGGCGAGACTCGATGTGAGGGCGGAAGACGACTTGATCTTCGAGCGCTCTGAGGGCGAGGCGGACTTTGCGAGCTGCGACGACGGTAGGTGAGGCGTTCTGTTCGACGAGTCGCTCAAGCTCGTCGGCTTGGTTCAGGTGAACCGGTTCGTCCGGTTGCTCATCGTACCGGAAGACGACGACGAAGGGGAAGGCGCAGATGTCGAGGCGACCGAAGCACGAAGTCGTAGGAAGAGGCGAGTTTGCAGGGTGGTAGAAGACGTCGGGACCAGCAAGTTCGGTGCGAATCCGGTGTCGAAGTTGCATGAGGCGCGCATCGGTCTCGATGTCGTTGAGGGCGTCGCTATAGGCGTTGAGGCCGATATTGCGGAGAATCTATAAAGCATCAGTCAGTTTCAGAGCCGAACACGCCAGGGTCTGCGTAGCGCACCTGCAAGTCTCCGACAAAGCGCTCGGCGACGCTTCCGCCAAAGGCGAGCAGGTATGGCGGGAGTTGGGGATCCTCAGTGAAAACGAGCTTGCGCTTCGGCGGCATTGCGTATATGGGCGAGCAGAGAACGCTATCGGCGTTGCAGAACGGGGGTTTGCGAAGGTCAGCTCTGGACGAAACTGCTTCGCTCGCAGAAGCGGGACGCACAGCGCGGCGACCGTCTCCTGCCAGACTCGCCGAGCGATATGCTTGCTCAGGTCGAGGTGAGGAGAGAAGATGTCGATGGAGAAGTCCAGCCTTCTCTGCGCCCGCTTGACCCAGCGCTGGACGAAGCTCTTGCTGATCACGATGAAGTAGGCGCTGCAGGCGCGAAGCAGGGAGGTGAGTATCTGAGCACCAGAGAAAGACGATGCGAGCGCACGAGAAGCCGTAGATCACGACGTTAACTGCGATTGTGGCCGGATCAGTGTACGGGATCTTGACAGCCGCGAGCAGACCGAGCATGGCCAGGATGACGTATCCGAAGCGGCTGACAAGGTCGGACGAATTGGAAGGGATGTCGAGGAACGGGGAGGAGACAGCTGAGAGGACGCAGAAGAGGCACATGAAGGCAAACAAGCAGCCCTGGCGGATGACGGAGAGGTGGGTCGCGCTGAACGAGCGGAAGGCGCAGTTGTCCTTCTGGATGAGGACGACGAGCAGCACATTGATGAGCTTGACGACGAGGCTGCGAACGAAGGTTGGCGCGAACTTCCGAGCTTGTGGACGGAGCGGGACGCACTAGATCGAGCGAAAGCAAGCCCAGGATCGTCGATAGTCTGCAAATCTTATACATCAGCGAACATTGGAATCGACGGCGAAGGAATGCGCACCGCAGTAAAGAAAGCTGAAAGGGCTCGGGTCCGCCTCGAGTAACCGCTCGTACTCAGCGTTCTCGTCCTTCCGCCTCTCGCCCAGCTCCGTCCACCCATCAACCTTTGGCTTCTTCTCCTCGATGACCTTGTATAGTCGCCAAGGCAGCCACAGCGAAAGGACGAGGATGACGACCGCTGCGATCGGAAGCAGGACGTAGGCAAAGTTGAGGTTCTTGAGACCTTGGCGGCGCCTCATCGTGGTGCGATAGCAGAAGTCCATCGGGTTGTAGTAGGTCGCGGCGGGTCCGAGGGGAGGAGGCGAAGGTGCGTCGGAGTCGTACAGGGTGTAGGGGTTCGAGACGGGCCAGTAGTCGTCCGTGTAGACAAGCGCGCCGATGGCGAGCTTCGAGAGCGGCAGGTACAGCGACGTGCACCAGAAGGTAACGAAGACTCGCCATCCGTACGAGTTCCGCCAGCTCAGCCAGCGCTTCGAGCCACCGACGGTGTCCGCTCCTTCGCGGTCGTAACCTTCGCCGATGTCGCGAGCGCCTCGTCGTGCGGCAGGACCGGCCCATCCGCCTGTGAAGCGGTAGAACTCGTACAGCGCGAAGAGCGTGACGAGCGTGAGAACGAGGAGGAAAAGGAGCGCCTGGCCGAAGGCGGAGACAAAGTCGAGGGAGAGAGCTGAGGGAACCGTGACGAAGAGCGTGCGGAGGAGGGACTTTTGCGACGAGTTGGCCGAAGAGGAGGAAGCGGTGATCGAGGCGAGAGTCGGCGAGCCGGCGGTGACGAGCAAGGTGATCATCCTGGCGTTGACGCCGCCGTCAGTCGCTTACTCGAGCATGTAGCGGGAGAAGCGCAACGCACTGCATCAAATCCCTCACACCCTCGACGGTCGTCATGCTGATCCCGGTTGTGCTGCTGGCGGCCCCAAGGACGCCGTTGCCGACCGTCGCGAGAACGCCTTGCAGCGTGAGAAGAGGCGGCGGCCTTCGTCGGTTGTGTTTCAGGTCCGTAACGGTCAGGTGAGGCGGGAGGAGGTGGAACGGTGGGAAGATTAGTCGGCGAGTGGGATCTGGTGGCGGAAGCGGGCGTCGAAAGCTCCGGCGCTTCAGTCGCGCAAAGAGTGAAGGGCCGGATCCTCGTAGCCATTCCTCCCATCCCTTCCGTTCCTCCTCACTGCCGAAGACCTCGTCCGCCGATCCGCTCGACTCCACCTTGTTCAGCTCCCATTCTTCGTCTTCTCTCCGCTTCTTTGTGCTCGCCGACAGATCATCTATCTCCTCCAGTCCCGGCATCGGCGAGAACTCTGCCGGTCCGCCCAACTCGTCAAGCACCTTGTCGAGATCCGGCAAGACGAGCGGCTGAGCGTCTCGCGCGAAGAGGCGGTATGCTGGGACGGCTTCGGTACGGACAGTGCTAAAAGTCGCAATGGTGGTCTTGCTGACGGAGGGAGGAAGAGATGGGCGGCGGAAGGAGGAGAGGGCGGAGAGACCGGAGGAAAAGGCGCGAAGGAAGGAAGGGCGGCGCGGCGGAGCGAGGGTGGGGTCGCGTGAGAGTAGGGGTTGCCGAAACTGCGACGAACGCTGAGACGCTGTGTCTGCGGGACCGTCGTCGGCGATAGGCGGGTCGGGCAAGTTGGCGGCAGACTCCTCAAACGGTTCCTTCGCCGTCCGAGCCTGCGTGTTCTCCACCGCCATAGTCATCTTGTCTTCCGTAGCGACCGACACAGGCGCCGGCACGATGACCGTCTTCGCCGCCTTGGCCTTCGCCATTAGCGGATTTCGCTTCTCCTGTTCATCCGCAGCCTTCTTCTGTTCCCCCTTCTTCGCCGTCGTCGCCACAGCCTGACGAGCCGGCCGTGGCGTCCAGTCCATGTCACCCAAGCGGCCTTGTACGACGGCAGGTCGTGAGAGAGAGGCGGGTGAAGTCGAGGTAGCGGCATTCTCGAAATGGGAGACAAGCGCAGACACCCGCTTCGAGGGCTGGCGACGGGGTGGAGGCGGTATATCGCTGTCGTCGGTTGTAGATGGAGCCGACATGCTGCGAGGCGAACAAGCGTGAGCAGGAGGAGGGCGAGCCGGATCCGCTTCGCAGAAGGAGGATAGAGGCACACCTTGCAATCCGGCGCAACTCGATCCGCCTCGGATAGACCCCGTCAAGTGAGAGCGCAGCGGAACAGTATCAGCAAGGGAATCAACAGGGAGGGCACAGAGCAGAGGCGTTGCAAGCAGGCGATGCGAATCGACGAGGAGCGGACTGAGCGCCCCTCGAAGCGTGACGAGGCCCCGATGCTCCCGCCACAGTCAAGTCTCCTGTCGTCTGCGGCACCGTCCCAGCTCGAACAGCCCGAGCAGCGAGCGAGTCGCCTCATGAGCGGACGGAAGTTCAGCGGCGACAACAAGTCCTCGCGGGTCTGTTTCAGGGTCCGCATGGCAAACGCGGGTCCAGTAGAGATGGTAGCACACAGTACAAAACGCTTCAAGCGAAGATGAGCGGTGTGGAAGATGCCAACCTGTTCTCACGGTTCTCTCGCTCGTGCAACTCGCCATGGCGACACTTCCACTGCCCAGGGAGCGCCCTGGTGGACGTACACGCTCTCACACAGGCTCAGAGGAGCCACACAGGTCGCCGCTGCTCTTCGCCGGCTCGCTCGTCGCCCGTTCGTTCGTACTCGCCGCCCTCGCTGGAACGGCTCTGCTCGTCGCGCTTGCTGCCTGGTTCGGACTGAAGGCGGCTCTCAGGGTGGACCCGGTGATTGGGAGGGAGCGCGTCTGGCTGCAGTACGGGTGCGTCGTCTTGTTTTCCTCGTCGCCCCACTTCCTGTCCTCATGCTCATCCAGATTCTTTCGCATTGACAGACACTTCCGACCGCCGTACGCTGTCGTACGACTCGAGGACGGCAAGTACAGCGTACCGGGGAGGGTGTACGATGTCAGTGTCGAGGCGAGTGTCCCGGTCAACGAGAACAACCTTGAACTCGGTGCGTACAGCTGCGTTTCTTCCCCTGCTAGGCGGCGCGCGACACACCGCAATCTCGCTGATGGACTGGCTTGAGGGACTGGCTGTGCTGACGCATATCCGCTCCCTAGGCAACTTCATGGTCGCGGTGAGCCTCCTCGACAGTGCAGGAAACCGCATCGTCAACGCTTCCCGACCGGTGAGTGCGGCCCGTCGTTGTTGGGGACCATAGCATGGACACATGTACTGATCCCTCCGTGCATCGCTCTCATCTTGCAGGCCCTCCTCTCGCCGACCGAATGCCTCCTTCAGCCAGCTCCTGCCTCGAAATCGCTCTTCCACCTCCCCTCGCTTCTCACCCTGCCCCTATCTTTCCTTCCGATTCCTCGCCTTCCGTCGTTGTTCGCCTCTTCTTCCCTCTTGCCCTCCCGCTGCGCCCCGCTTCAAACGCTCGACATTCCCCTCCTCGAATCCACCTCCTTCGTCTCACCCGTCCAGTCGTCGTCGCTCGGCTGGCTCAGGCGTCGACGCGCGACCCGGGCGCCTCGCGGAGCTGGACCGGTCAAGAGCGTGTGGGTGGAGATCGGCCGGCGAGACGCGCATCCGCATCACGAGGCTTTCGATCTGGCGGGCGTAGAGGAGGGCGATGTGTACGAGCAGGCGGTCGTGGCGAGGAGGGGACGGGAGAACGAGCGCGGAAGGGAGAGGAGGGTGCGTGAGTTGCAGGTCCATGAGTCGTGGTTGAGGATCGAAGTGAAGCCGACTGGGCTCAGGTGCGTTCGCTCCACGCTTCGGCGAGTGCTGCTATCCGAGCTTGCCGCTGATGTCCGCGTCTGCTGATTGTGCACAGATCGCTCGTCTATTACCACCCCTACCTGTCCTTCCTCTTCTTCGTCCCCTCCTTCCTCCTTTTCGAAGGCCTCGCCGCACTCGCCGTCTGGGCCTGGTGGGTCGCCACGTCCGGCCCCTCCACACCCGCCTCTCCAGCGCCTCACGCAGCTTGGTGGACACACGAACACGATCGCAAGGCCGCCGAATCCGAGGAAGAGGTCAAGCCCCTCTTGACGCCTTCGGAGGTTACGACTGAGGGGGAAGAGGAGGAAGAGAGAGCGAGGAGGATTAGGATGAGGCTGGGAAGGGCAGGAGTCGGAATGAGCGCGTTCGGGATCGAGGGCGAGGAGAAGGATCTTGAGAGTGTTGGCAGCGGGATCAGCGAGAGGGAGGAGGCTGAGGATGGTGGACGCGCGAGAGTGAAGGAGGAGGATCGCGAAGAGCCAGAATTTGGAGACACCGGGACCCTTGCAGGCGTGCGTTCCTCCTCCGTTCGTCTTGATCTTCTGGCGAACAATCATACTGAATCTCTGGCGTTTTCCGACTCGCTTTCTCACTTATGTACTCGTTCGCTCGCCTGTCCACCCCCTCTTGGCGTCTTCGAACCCGTTTCGATACGACAGTCCGCCACGACCCGCCGTACCGCCTCGACCTTCGGCCCCTCGCTCGCACCCACCACCGCGACCACTGCCACGTCCCGCACGACGGGTCTCTCTAGCGCAGGTCTGAGAGGAAGGATGACCGGCAGCGGGGCGGACGACAGCTGAATGGGCGGGATGACGTGCCGCATCTGAGGGGCCAGGATTTGCGCGCCTCTCGTTCCGCAGATGTACTGTACATTGCTTTGTCGTATGAGTCTCCTTTACTGCTCACGAGGTGGCGGACGTCGAGAACGGATGTCTTCTTCGACAGCGATAGCGAGCGGCTTGTCGACGATTAGTCGCCTCGTTCGGCGCATATTTGGGCGTGGGAAACTTGAGTCGGCTTCGAAGTGTCTGTAGCCCTGCCTGACGCCTGACAAACCCGTTCCCTCGCCGCCTCGCCAAGTTGTCTTTCCTCGCTTCTTTGACATCTCGCTTCGACCGCTACCACTCGAACCTCTCGCGCTTCCTAGCGCGCAAGTCAGCTAGTTAGGCTCGAGGAGCGCCCAATATGCCTCCCGACCCGCCGCACGCGCACTCGCCCTCCCCATCCACCTCATCAGCATCCGCGTCTCAGCAGGCCATCGCGTCGTCGGCGAGGGGGATCGTGAAGGGTTGGGCGGTCGGCAGTGGGCTCGAAGGAGCTGGAGACGGTGAGTCGGCGCTCTTCTTCGCCTCTCTGTCGCGAGACGACGAAACGAAGGGCGACTTGAGCAGATCCGGGTGGGGAGGAGCAGCGTGCGTCCAAACGGCTGGGGGAGCTGCTGGGCTGGTCAGGGGCTCTCGTATCGGAGTGCGACCGTTTGGCGCGTGCAGACTCGTTGCCTAGATGCGCACATGGCGGAGCAACGTCGAGGGATGCTTCCGCGGACGCCAGCTTTTGCGCGGTGCACGACTGTCGGGATGCACGCTTGGAGCCTCCCTGAGTGCTGTGCAACCTATCTGACCGTGCGAGCGAGCGTTGAATAAGGAGTCCTCGCCGATTCTCGAACGGAACTGACATCCTCCTTCCGCTCGTGCAGTCGTCTCGCACCTCCCGCCCATCCTTCCCTCACATCCTTCTTTCTTCCCTCAGCTCACCACGGCCATCCCGCCGACGCACCTCGACCCTTCCTCGTCCTCGCTTGTCCCGACAGATCCGCTCTTCTCGCAATACTCGCGCGAACTTGCCGGCTTCATGGCGCCGCAACAACAGTCAGCTCAGCACGAGGCGTGGAGGCTGCAGCAGCTGGCTGGCGTGCTGGGCTTGTCGGAAGTGAGGGGCGAAATGGACGAAATGAGGAGGGTTTTCGCGAATGGAGGGTTGTATGGCGGACTGTGCGTTCGACCCTTCGATACTTGCTTCGGTCACTACTGACGAGCTCTCTCTGCGGCGGCGAACTAGCCCTCCCCTCCAGCCGCCCTACCCTGTTCTTACACACAACACGCCGCTTCCTCCGCCGCCTCTTCCTCCTTCCGCCCTCTCCTCCGCTTTCCTCTCTTCCGACCTCGTCCCGCCACCATCAGCAACGAGCTTCACCGGTCCCTCGAACCCGCCTGGCCCGCGACACCTCGCGCCGCCTCCGCCACATCAGCCAACGCCCGACGCCGCAATCCGCTCGCTCGTCAACGAGCACACCTCGCGCGCTAAAGCCGAAGCGCGGGCGAGGGAGCAGGCACAGGCTCAGGCGATGCAGCGATCGTTCTCGGCTGGAAGTGCGGGCGGGAGCAGCGCCGCGGAACCTTCGACGCCTTCCCACCCTGGCCGTACGCTCTCGAATGGCCACGCCGCCGGTTTCGCCGCGCCCGCTCAACCGTTCGGCACCGTTCCCGCCAGCTCGCCCGACCCGCTGCTCATGCAGTCGGAACCAGCGTCGGAGCACAAGGCCCGTCGCATCGTCTCGGCAACAGTCAGCGGCGTCCGCTACGACCAAGGGGCGGGACCGTCGTCGCAGGGCGCTCATGGCCTCTCTCGGAAACGCTCAAGCGACTCGGACGTCTCATCGCATTTCTCGAGCCCGCTCAAGCCAAACGCGCCGGGGTCCGGCCTCGCCTCGCAGTTTGGCCCGCGATCGAGCCAAGGGGAGATCACGCCCTCGACGACGAACGGGAGGACCACAAGCTTGGGCGAGCCGTTCACGGGCGCAGAGTCGGCCGTCAAGCGCTTCAAGCTCGAGTCTGGTCAACCCGCTGTCGGTTCGAGCGGAAGGGGCGCGCCCGGTACGGGCGGCACGACCGGCGCGAGCGATGCCGTCGAGCGCTTGAGCGACTTGCTCAGCGACGTCTTCAACGCCGACGACTCGATGGTCGACGACACCTCGGCTGCGCAAGTCGAGGACAAGCAGAAGCACTTGCGCTCGCCTGGCAAGGCGAGTCCGCAGAAACAACCGCGCTTCCTCCGCGTCTCGGCTGTGTCGGCGTCGTCCGGACTTCCGCTCCTCCACACCGATACGCTTCGCAAGATGGGCTCTCTCGTCCGCACGATCGCGTCGAAGAACAAGGCGGAGGAGCTGGTTGAGGAGGTGGAGGAAAGTGGCGTTGGGCGCTGGCTGAAGGTGCTGGAGCGAAGCTGGGAGGGCATCAGCGGTGAGGGATGGGAAGGATGGGATGTCCAGGCTGCGTTGCCGAAGGAGGACGAGGGTGCCGCTCCGCCTACGAAGGGAAAGGGCAAGGCGAAGAAGGCGCCGGGCGGGAAGGGGCGCAAGGGGAGTGCGAGTCCGGCGAAGAAGGGCAAGGGCAAAGGGAAAGAGCGGGCGCAGGAGGACTACGAGGACGACGATGAGCTCGACATGCTCGCGTCGAGTCCGATCAAAGCGCCGACACGTCGCAGCACCCGTTCGCCATCGCCTCACCGCGCCAAGTCGGCGACTGCCGACGCGCCTGACAGCGACGAGGACGACTCGCAAAGGACAGTCACGTCCGCCACATATTGGGACGCGGACCCGTCGCGCCTGCAAACCGCCGAGTCTGCTCTGCGCGACCTTGCCGACGCCCTGATCGCCATTCGTCTCGCGCTCGACATCCTCACTCTCCCGTCTGTCTCTCTCCCAAAGCACCTTTTCTCCTCCGAATACCTCCTCGCCCTCGTTTCCGCTCTCCGCCGCACGCTCGACAACTGCATCGTCCCGATACTCTCCGCGCCCGGGACCAGCCCTCTCGCCGAACTCGCCTCAATCCGCTTGCGCGACAAGATTGCCGAAGCTTGCGACGGCCTCGTGCAGGCGACGCAATCTCTCGCCTCGCTCGTCAAGCAGGAAGATCTCGGCGACGAGCTCGTCATCGCCATCTCGTATTTCTCGCTCGAACCATACTTCCACGAGGCGCCGCCGACTACCGGGCGGTCCGCTGCGGGAGGAAAGGACGCTTCGCCTGTCGTTCACTCGATCAAGGCACTCCGCCTCGCAGCTCTCGCAGTGATTCAGGCGGTCTACGCGAGGTTCCCGGAACAGCGGAGCTGGATCGTTGAAGAGGTTTTGGGCAACTTGGGACGCGCCGAATTGGCGAGCGGGACGACGGCGGCAAAGAAGGCAAAGGGCGGCATCCGGTGAGTCGGGACTCGGCACACGACCTTTGAAGATCTGCTGACTTACACTCTCCACAGTCTCCGCACCGGCGCGACCATCCAGACCGTCTCCGCCCTCCTGCTTCACCTCGTCCAGACTTGCCCGGCAGACCTTCAGCTTGAAGTCCGGAAGAAACTTGCCCAACACGCTGCTCGCGCGAACGCGTCGTCAAGTCAGATAACAACGGACGGAGACGTCGACATGGAAGACTTGGGGGTGGGAAGGAGGTTGCTTGACGACGAGGACAAGGAGGACGAGGATGACTCGGGCCAGGACGTTTTCGTGCGTTCGCCTCTTCGAATCGGTACACCTGCGGCTATTGACACGCTTTTACCCTCGCAGGATTCAATACAGCGCCGTCTCGTCGGGCCGGCACTGGAGCAGGCAAACAAGGCGGCGCGCACGATTGTTGGTTTCCTCCTGCAGCGGTGCGGTAATTCCTCGCGTCTTTTATGACCTCCTTGCTGACTCCCTCACACCCATAGCTCCGCGAAGGCGGGCAAGACTACCGGCGCCGCGGCCGATACTGAGTACCGCGCGGTCCTCGACCACCTCGTCGCCGACCTGCTCGCAACGCTGCGACTGCCAGAATGGCCCGGCGCTGAAGTCCTCCTCACGGTCCTGTGCCGCTCGATGGTGCATGAGTTACACTTCTCTCGCCGAACGGAAGCTGACTCCCACCCGCATAGATGGCCACCCTCGCCGATCCGAAGAGCTCGCACGAGAACAACGCGCTCAAGGGCATTGCTCTTGAGCATCTCGGCAACATCGCCTCTCGCATTTGCAAGGATCTCGCCGCCGCGCCTGGCAACTTGCCGAGCTTGCGAGATGTGCGCAGACTTCTCCCATTTCGTTCGGACTTTCGGCTGACCATTGGCCGCAGCTCGTATCCGCGCAAGATGTCGACGGACTCGAGAAAGTGTTTGCCGCTGAGAAGGCGGTGCTCGAGCATCTTGCGAAGACGGAGAGGTCGACTGGTCAGAGCGAGGTGAGTCTGCAGCGAGTCTCCTTCTAGCCGTACAGGACTGACTGCTCTTCTCTTCCAGGGCGCCCTCGCCTTCATGCGCGCCGATTACGCCAACGACCTCCTCCAGGCTCGCCAACACGCCGTGTCCGAGGACGCGAGTCAGGACGACCAACGTCAAGCGCTTGTCAAGCGCTTGGGCATTCTTATCGAGGAGGTCTGGAACGACGAGCCGATGGAGGACGTCTTTGGACCGAGGTGAGCGTGAACTTCGTCTCGCGATGCACCACCTTTCGCTCACGCACGCATCGCTTGCAGCCCCGAGGACTCGCAACCGAAGGTCGACGGCCTCGCACTCGACCTCTGGCGCTCGTCGACACTGCCCAGCATGTATCAAGCGTTGCTCGACCGCATCGTCGATGCCTCCGAGTCGACGCAAGTCACGCTCCGTACCAAGGCTCTTCGTGCGGTCAGTCTCGTCGTCGCGCAAGACCCCGACCTTTTCCACCAGGACAACATCCGCCGCACGATCGAGAACCGCATGCTCGACAGCTCGCCCGCCGTCCGCGACGCGACGATCGAGTTGGTCGGCAAGTACGTCGTCAGCCGCCCCGACCTCGCGAGGCATTACCTCCCGAAGCTCGGCGAGCGCATCTCGGACACGGGTCTCAGCGTGAGGCGAAGGGTTGTCAAGCTTCTCAAAGTGCTCTACGGCGTCGTCGACGATGAGGAGCAGCGCGTCGACATCTGCAGGCGGCTTGTCTACCGTGTGCTGGACGAGGACGACGGTATCAAGGTGCGCTCGCCGTCTGGACCGATGCATGAGAGGGTTCTCACATCTTTTGACACCCCAGGAACTCGCCGTCGACGCTGTCGAGGACCTGTGGTTCGGTGCGACGCCCAAGTCGGCCCAGCAGGACGACGCCGCCCGCCTTGCGCAGCTCGCCAGCATCATAACGCAGACGACCGGCAACTTCAAAGAGCGACCGCCGCCTGTCGACGAAGCACTGCGAGCGATCATGGCGAAGCACGCCGAGAAGGGGACAAAGCCGCCGCTCGACAGGCTGCGCGAGGTCATCGAGAGCCTGGTCGACGGTCTTGTCGAGGATGACCGCAGCATGGTGAGCCGCCTCGCTTCATCTCTTTGTAGCGCAGTCTGACGGAGTCGGCGCTGCGCAGAACCTCGTCGCCGGTATCAAGACAGTCTTCATCCTCAGCGCCGTGGACGCCAGCTTGCTCTCCACGCAGAAGGCGACGCTTCTCCTGCCGTTCCTCAAGAGCGCGACGACTGTGCGCATGCCGTCCACAGCTTACCATTCGACATCCGCTGACATACACGTTCCTCCTGCCGCAGACCGAAGAGCAGGTCATCAGCGACTACCTCCTCCGCATTTTCCGAGCCGCCGTCGTCGCCATGCCCAAGACCTCGTCAAAATTCGGCAAGGACTTGCAGACTGCGTTGATGCCGATGCTCAACAAGCCGTCGCAGAGCGTGCAGGCGAGTTCACGGTCCAGCCGTTCGAGGACTACTGCTGATCTCGGCTCACATCCGCAGACTCTCCAAGAAGTCATGGCTTGTTTCTGCGCGGTCGTGCACGGCCAGACGCAAGACTTCACAACGATGATCCGCGTCTTCGGCGTCACCCTCGGTGCGTCTCCTTCATTACGTCCGATTCTCCGCGTGCTGACCCCGCCGCTCGCAGGCCGCCTTCAAGGCGAAGCTCAAAAGCTCACCAAGGCTGAGAACGCCACCGCCGTCAACACGCGTCAACTGCCGATTCTCTGCTACATGACCGGCTTGCTGTGCGAGCACGGCGACTTTGACCGCTTGCGCGAGGAGCAGCCAGGTCCGTTGCCCACTCTCGCTGGCATACTGCGCCGATAACAGAGCTCACTCTCGCCTCCGCAGATACGAAGGACCTCATCGACCTCATCACGCCGGGCTCCATCGCCGAGCACACTTTCGCGACCCTCCTTCGGGTCCACAGTCTCCAGCTCCCTTCGCAAGTCAAGCCCGCCGTCCTCACCAGCCTCGGTTTCATCTACCGCGCCCATCCGACGCTCATGATGCACGCGTCCTCGACCGCAATAATGGACGCCATCTTCGACTCGCCCAACCCGGCCCTTCACGTCCAGGTCCTGCGCATCATTCAGGACTTCCTTGCGAGTCAGGAGCGTGCGGCGGCGAGCGTTGCGTCATCGACGACCGACAGGAAGGCGAAGAAGAAGGGCAACGCAGGCGTCAAGATGGAGGAGCTGGTTGGGAATGTCGAGGGTTTCGCCGACTCCGGGTGCGTACGCTCCGTCCACCAACTTTTTTTCCTTCGCTGACACGGGCCCTCACAGCGTCGCGAGCGCCATTGCGCAGCGGTACCTGAACCGCATCGTCGATGCCTCGCTCTCGCCCAACCCGACCATGCAGCGCATCGGCGTCGACCTCCTCAGCACAATCGCGCGCTCAGGATTCAGCCACCCTCTCTCGCTCTCACCAACCCTCGTCGCGCTCACCGCCAGTCCCGACCCGCAACTCTCGGCAAAGGCATTCTCGACCCTTTCACTCCTGCACCAGAAGCACGCCTCGCTCCTGGCGACTCGCTTCCTCGAACCAGCCAAGTCGACGCATGGGTTCCTCGCCGCCTCGTCGCCTGATGAGCCGGCGCGAGGGTTCCGCGGTGACCCGCCTGAATCAATGCTCGGGAGGTGGTACGCCTTGCTGCACAAAGAGAAGCGCCAGGTCCAGCTCGACTATCTCCGCACGCTCAGTCGCGCCTTCGAAGTCGACCTGGGCGCCAAGTGCGACGAGGTGCGTCTTTCCCTCGTTTCCTTCGCTGCTTCTTCGCTAACTTCCGATCAAACTCAGTCCGACGTCTCCTTCGCGCGCTTCCTCGCCGAATCCCTCTCCACGCTCGACTACAAACGCACCGAGGAACCCCTCCTCGTCATCTCGTACCTCAACTCGGCTCTCGCGGTCTCGGGCTTGCAGGTCCTCCATGCGCTGGAGATGGGCTTGAAGGGAGGTGGGGGATTGGTTGCTGCGACTAAGAGGGGGGCTGGGGGGTCGCCGAAGAAGGTGCGTTCGCGAGCTGCCATCTCTATTCGCCTTCTCGCTGATCTTGGCTTTCCGTAGTCCGCCGCTGGCACTCCCGCCGCTGCCGCCGCCGCCGACGACGCCGACGAGCAAGACACGCCACCCTCCCCCGACCTCGCCCGCCAGTCCGTCATAAGCGGCCTCGCGCTCCTGCTGCGAGACCACCTCAAGCAGCTCTACGGTATCACGTACGTCCCCACCTCTCCTCCCTCGCTCCGCTGTCGAATTAAGGAGGGATTGTGCGCGCAGGGACGCAAAGCTTGCGAAGTATGTCGTCGGGAAGAAGTCTGCCATGGGTGACAAGGTGCGCTCCTTCTCTTCGCCCCCTCTTTCCTCACATTTCTGAGCTGACCACACTCGCTCGCGGCGCTCGCAGGCCGTCACTCGCCGCCCTGACGCACCCCTCGCGCTCGGCCTCGACTCGTACGACCGCATGCCCTTCGCTTTGAAGCCCATGTCGGGAGAAGAGGATCTGGTCGAACAGAGGGCCACGGTGCGCTCCCTCTCCCTTGTGTTCTCGGTGAAGACAGGACTGATGGGTTGGCACGGGCAGTACATTCGGTTGATCGCGGAGGACGGGACGATTGGTGCGATGGAGGAATTGGAGGCGGCGGGCGCAGAGGGCGAGGCGGATTGAGTGCGCGCCCGCCCATCTTCCTCTCTCCTCACCCTTCCTTCCTTTCATCTCGAGCTTCGTTCCTTCACTTCCCTCGCATCCGCATCTCCGTCGCCACTCGGCCATCCCCTCGCATTCCTCGCATCGAATCTCCCTTCGCTTCGCTTGCCTTGCCCTCGTGTTGCCGTACGTCTACTCCCGCTTTTTTCTGCAATGCAAAATCCCCCATCTCCCATTCGTCGACGGCCGCCGGACCCCTTCGAGTCGAGGAAGATCGTCAGCAGGAGTGGCGGAGAGCGATGTTCTGAGTTGTCTCGCTTTGCTGGAGCTCGCAGGGTCCCGGTTGGGTCTTTGCCGTGCTCGCCGCAGAGGCGGAAGAATCGTCGAGCTGTCCGTTGACCGGGTGGACATACAAGAAGGGGAGGAAGGGTTGGGGCTTGTCGAGGGGAGCTCACCCTCCTCTGCCGCTCGCCTTGTCAATCCACAGCGAAAGGCGGACGTGAAGCGAGGAAGCGGACGGAGATGGGCCCAACGTTCCTCGCGCGCCTTTGCGACGATCCCCGTTGCATGTTTCGTTGTTTGAATTCGGCGGCAAGGCGGTGCAAAGGGTGCGGCGGGCCAGCTTGTTCCGCTTTGATTGGAGTGGTTCCTTGCGGCAACAGGCGAGGCGCTGGCTCTCGGGCAGTCCGCGGATCAGTTTCCAGGGTGGCGTAGCGTGTGAGAGAGAGAGTGCGTGCGCAGCTTAGCCTTAGCCTGTTTACCTTCGCTAGCCTGGTCAGATGCGGAGAGAGAGGGTGTGCGAGGAGTCCGAGTCGTCGGTGTCGTCGCTGCTCAGACTCGTCAAGTCGACGCGCACGGTGCCCAGGCGCACGTACGAGCCCTATGCCATGAGCACGCCCACCCACCCGCCCGACAACGACCGCCACCACCCCTCGACAGAGTCGACACCGTCAGCGACTCCTCCTCAGCAGGCACTCGCTGTGACGGACACGGCGACGGGCATGGGCTGTGGTACGCCGCAGTCTCCGGTCATGCAGGCCAGAGTGGGGCAGCAGGCCACGCAGCAGCAGCAGCACCACGCGCAGTTCCACCAGGCGCACGCGGGCGACAACAGCCCCCGGTTCGACGACGAGGCGGCGGCGAGTGCGGCGGTGGGTGCCAGTGCTGCAGCGGGTGGACAGCAGCAGTACACGGGCTACAACGTGCGTTCGCACTCTCTCCTGCACTCGCTCGCTGGACGCCGCCGCTGACCTGCCGGAACCCGCGGGATAACAGCAACCGCCTCCGACCGCCTACTCGCACCCAGCGTACCAGTCCCATCCGTACTACGGCAGATCAGCTCAACAGCAGTACTCGTACCCGTCGACGAGCCGCCCTTCGACGTCGGGCAGCGGCGGCGGGCCAGATTACGCTGCCGGTTACGCTTCTTCTTCATATGCGGGTCACGCCCCGATGAGCGCGCTGCAGCACCCAGCGTACGGTGGGTCGAGGCCATCGACGAGCGGCAGTGGCGGCGCAGGCGGAGGCTACGGCGCACAGAACGTCCTCCCGCCCATCTCGCTCAACCCGTCGTCTTCCTCGGGTCCTGCGAACCGCTTTGCTGTGTCGACTTCGTCACTCCCGTCGCTTTCGGCGTACGGAGAACCTCAGAATTCTTCGCAGCCTCATTTTGCGCCTCCCCCTCCGCCAGCTCAGCCTCAGTACGCCTCTGCATCCTCCAGCACTTCCTACGCCCACCACGCTCCTTCGAACCCGTACCATCTCCCCTCCATCACGTCCTCAACCTCCTCCTCTTACCATACCTCGACAACCTACTCCCACCCGGCCTACGCCCAAACCCACACCCGCAACTCCTCCTCCTTCTCGCACGCCCCGCCCCCACCAAGTCTGAGCCTCAACACCTCTCTCCCACCTTCGTACGGTCTCGCCTCAGCCCCGCCCGCGACGCAGGGAAGTGGCTCACCCTGGGCTGGCCCGCCCCCGCCCACTTCGTTGCAACTCGGTGGACTCGCCAAGCGCCGACGGAGCACGACGGACGGGCTCAGCCTGAGTATGAGTCAGTCCGGACGGAGGTCGATCGGTGCGGGGGAAGGAAGGAGGTCTCGGATGCCAAGTGTCGAGGAGGCGTTCGCTTCGGGTCATGGAGCGGATGGGCGGAGGGGGGCGGTTCCTCTGCGATTGGACATTGCGGATGGCGCGAGTGGAGCAGGAGCGGGAGGAGGAGGGTTGGTCGGACCCGCGTCGGCGAGCGATTCGCCGACGCTCGGATCGGCGACGACACTTTCGACGACCGCCACTTCCGCTACTTCTTCCTCTTCTTCCAGCCATCCGCTGGGCTTCCATCCGCCTCCGCCTCCTCCCCAGCAATCAGCGTTCTCTCAGCACCCGTATGGCGGCGCGATTAAGGAACCCTACGACTCGTCGTCGCCGACTAAGCAGCCCATCTCGGCTGGCCAAGTCCGTCCAGCGTCGGACGACGACGCCCCCGCTACGCGTAGCTCCAGTCGGCGCACGAGCGCGGCTAGCGCAGGGAAGAGGCGCAAGAGTGCTGGTGACGACGAGGAGGATTATGCGGAGGACGAGGAGGAGGAGGGAGCGGTTGGACCGACGAGAAGGGGAAGGAGGGGGAAGGACAAGGCGAATGTGCCGCAGGCTTTCGGGGGAGATTTGCCGTCGAAGAGATTTGTGGGTTCCCCAGAGTTCGGTTTGGAGATGCGTGGAGCGAGACTGATTGAAGTTTGTGCGTCGCGCAGATCTGCCCTCACCCGTCTTGCGGGCGTGCATTCGCGCGCAACTTCAACCTCCAGAGCCACATCAAGAGCCATCAGGGCATCCGAGAATGTGCGTTCTCGTTCCGTTCCTGCAAGCTCGCGCGCTCACCCTTCGTCCATGCAGTCAAATGCCCGGAATGCTCAAAGCTCTTTTCGCGCAAACACGACTGCGTCCGTCACACAATTGCCATCCACCACTACGACAAGGACGGCGTCGGACCAGACGGGAAGCAGCCCGTCTATGTCGCGCAGGAGGTCATGCCTGTTACGGTTATGGTCGAGCAGGCGAAGGAAAGGCAGAGGGAGATCGTCAGTGGTCCTGCGCCGTCTGTGGCGTATCAAGCGATGCAGCAGCCCCACCCGCAACCTCAGGCGATCGAGCAGGACCAGCAGCCGTTGCTGAGCGGCCGCCCGCTCGGGCTCAAACTCAACCCGATCGTCTTGCAACACCCGCCGCCACCCTCGCACCTCGACGCCTCCGTCTCCTCCGGCTCGCATGCCATCCCTCACCCGCTTCAGATGCCTCCACCGTTCTCGCACCAGCACCGTCCGTTTTCCCCCGGCGCACCACCGCCCGCTTTTCCAGCCTACGCCGCGCCTCCCTACCCCTCGCACCCTTCCGCAAACCCCTCAGCTCCTCCGCTCGACCAGTCAGCCGCCGAGTAACCCCCTCTCACGACCAATCTGTACATTATGCCTCTCCGGGCCTTTCTTCGGTTCATAGACCCTACTTCCGCCGCCGCCGCCGCAGTACCGTTCATTCGCTCTCTTCTTTGTGCATCCTAGACACTTCACTTGCTGGTCAGTCATACACGCACGCACTGCATAGCACCCCCCAACTCTCGCCTTCGTCGTTGTTCTTCCTCTCTCTCTCTTCCTGTGGGCGGATTGGTGCGCTGGCGCATCGAGCCCTCGCTCGTCTCACGATCCTCGTTGCAACACACGATATTTGCATCGCATTTGTGCTTGTCTTGAGAGCGAGGAAGCGGGATCGCATGCGAGCGACCGCTCTTCCGTTTCGACCGTTCACCTCGTCTCGCTCACACGCTCTGGGCTCGCTGGTCATACCTGTGTAGGCTTGTGCATACTACTGAAGCGGGCTGCGGTGCCTCGCGAGTCCTACGAACGCTTCCTCACCGACTTTTGCCTGCTCGCCAACTTCATCAGCTCGTGAGTCCTTCCTCTCAGGGAGCCGCCTAGACGCCACGCGACGGTACAGTGCAGCTTAATCACGACGTGCTTGGCTGATTGGTGTCCCCAGTTCGTCTCGCAGTCCGCTCGCACACTCGCTTTCGGCGCTCGACATGGTTGAACCGCCGAAGAAGAAGCGGTGCGTTCAACCCACCTCCTCGCATCTTGTGCGACATTGACTCTTCTTCTGACATGCCACAGGAAGCTCCCCTCGCTTGACGACTCCTTCGACGCTCCTCGTACGCTCCCTCTCTTCCACCCAGCGAAACTTCTAACTCATGCACCTATACTTCGCACAGCCCGCCGCTCCGACTCGCCAGACTTGCATCAAGGTCGGAAACGTACGACGCCGCATGTTGAGGGACAGTGGGCGGCGCATGTGTATCTTGATCGTGCGTTCTGTCGCCCGAGTCTTCCGCGACTTCCAGAATTGACCTGGGTCTTTCGCTGCAGTTGAACCGTCGGCGGGATTACGACGAGTGCTCAAGAAGGCGCGCGACGCATGCACAGAGGCTTGTTCGCCAGAAGTCACCATCCACTCCCTCCTCGATCCGCCGCCCAACAGTTCTCTTCCTTCGACACCATCGGCAACGTCGACAAGCGACTCGTCGACCACTCTCGCGCAGACATCGGAGAACGCTCTGCATCTTTCTCTCTCTCGACCGCTCATTTTGCAGACGAACCAGCGCGCCGACTTGCGGGCGGGAGTTGCAAAAGTTGCGGGACAAGTAGCTGGGTGAGCATCGCACATATACCAGCGACGATCGAGCGCTGACAATTTTATGACAGCTTCGCCGCGCGGTACGCCTCGTTCGCCGTGCTCGAGAACGACGAGAAGACGCGACGGTTTCTCGGCATCGAGATAGGCCAAGGCTACGACGAGGTGAGTCGCAACTTCTTGGTCTTTGCTGCGGATTGCGCTGAAGCCGAGTCGCAGATGCTTGCGCTCGTCCGCAAAGTCGACGACATGCTTGCGGCGCACCGCCTGCCAACGTACTACGCCAAACCTCGCTTTCACACCTCGCTCGCTTGGTCGACCACGACCACCTCCACAGCCGAAGACCTATCGTACCTTCCCTTCAGCGACGCGGTTCTGGCGGATCTCGAAGCGGTGCTGGGCAAGCAGTTGCGACGGGAGGGAGAAGTCTGGGCGGGCGAGTTGTGCGTCAAGATTGGCAAGGACGTCTCGCGGTATAGATTGACTGGGTAGGGTGTGCGGGCGGAGGGTATCTGTAAAGAAGGGGAATCTACAGGAATGGATACACAGATATGAGTGCGAATCTACAAGTCGAGGGAGGCGATATTGCCGAACCAAGCCGAGACGATCGCCTTGCCGTTCTGTAAGCATCGCATTGTTAGCTGGTGAGCCGACGTAGAGGAAAGGTCGGCGAGTCACCTCCAGATTGAGGACTCGAATCCGCTCGTCAGGCAAGTGAGCCGAGTCGGTACTCGTGCCCATCGGGAAGTGGATGGCGTCGGCGGCGAATTCGCGCTCGAGGAAAGGGAGGGAAGGGATTGAGCCGCCTTCTCGGATGAAGAGCGGGTCGACCTTCCACTGCGACGAGATGCAGTCGGCCATGGCGGAAACGAAGGGCGAGTCTAGGTCGCCGAGCCACTGCAGATTGTTGGTGTCAGTACGAGGTCGGCGTAGCAAGCTAGAAGGCTGCGCTCACCCAATCCGCGACATGGTTGATCTCGACCTGTGCAATCACCGAAAATCAGCGACGAGATCGCAGAGGGTCAGGCGACGGCACGTACACTCAGCTTGTTCTGCGTTCGTAGCGAGCGGAACGATTTCTCAAGGTGGCTCTTGAGCTTTGCGACGATGTCGTCGAGCGACTGGTCCGGCACGATTCGGATGGAGATGGCGGCCGAGGCAGAGTTGGGGATCAGCGACTTCTGCGCTGGTCCGGGGACCTCGACGTTGTGGACTGAGAGGGCAGGTTGCCGCCAGCTGGAGCACAACATGCGCGAGTCAACTGGGTGGTCGGGAAGAGGGTAGAGGAGGAGTGCGATCGCACCGGTTGATGAGCGCCTTGAGGGGATCACTGACCGCCGAGTGCGAGGCCAGCTTTGCCGAGTCGTTCAGGCTGCAGAGATGGGAAATCAGCGATTATCTCGCGGAGCCGTACAAGCGGGTGACCCACTTCTTGTACCGCTCGACGATCTTCTCGTATAGCTTCTGCTCGTTCGGCGACATCTTCCGGACGTCGTCTAGGAACCCTGGGATACGGACTCGCCCGTCGGCGTCTGTCAGGCCCGCGATGACGCGGATCAAGTCGTTCAGCGGCTCGGACGTCGCCCCGCCCTCGATACCGCTGTGAATCGGCTTCGAGATGGCCGATTCGACCTGCAAGGAGGGCAAAGTCAGTGGCGGTCTACGAGGTTTATTCTGGTGCGGACTCGCCTTGACGGAAGCGTGGATCACGCCACGCAAGCCGAACGTCAGGCAGGGAACGTCTTCGCCTAGCCAGTACGAATTGCTAACGAGGATAACGTCGACGTCGCCAATCAGGTCCTGCGCAGCGAGAACATGAGCTTTTCGAACGCCAAGCGAAAATGGTCGAATTCACCCTGTTCTTCCGCACGGCCTCCTGGAAGCCCGCACTTCCCGTCTCCTCCTCGCCCTCGACGAGCATGACCAGATCGACCTCCATCTCTTGCCGTCTCCGCAATTCAGCCGCAGCAGCCGCGACCGCCAAGACGGGTCCCTTGTTGTCCGAGACGCCGCGCCCGTACAGCCAGCCGTCCTTGCCCGCCATCGTGAACGGGTCGTTCGTCCAGACATCCGGCGCTGATGCGGGAACGACGTCGTAGTGGCCATAGAAGAGGACGCGCTTGCGACGAGGCGCTTCGAAGCGGTTCGGGCGAGGAGGCGCGTTGGCGCGGAAGGTTGAAAGGACAATCGGGTTCTTGTCAGGTGCGCCGGGGAGCTGGGAGACAAGATGTTAGATCAAGTTGTCTGCGAGTCGTGGACTATACGCACGATGACCGTCTCGGCGCCGAGCCCTCGCAGCGCGCGCTTGAGGTACAGGGCGCCTTGTCGGCAGTCCTCCCGATGCGCATCGTCGGCGATGGTCTTGATGGCGACAAAATTCGCAAGGGTGTGGAAGAGTTCGCCTGCGAGAAAAGGCGAGGTCAGCCCGCCAGTCGAGCGGTCGGGAAAGAAAGGAAACTCGCCTTGGAATCCTCGTTCAGCCGGCGTCGCCGAGTCCTTCGTGTCTTCAGCACGGATGTCCCAGATCTGATCGAAGCGAAGTGAGGGTATAAGCGCGCGTCGAAGAGCGCTAAATCGGACGAGAATCCGCGTTGCGGTCGAACGCACCTTCAAGCTCGCATCGTTGCCGCCCGTCAGCAGCCATCCACCTCCGCCCATTCCGCACACCTCCGAGCTCAGTACGATGCTCCTGTGACTCTCCCATGCGTTCTCGAGCTTAAAAGTCCGCAGGTCCCACTGCTTGATCCAGCCGTTCGCGCAGCCGGCGTAAAGCGAGGAGGAGAGGACCGAGAGGGCGAGGACGTCGTGCTGTGTATGGGTAGTCGCCAGAAGCAAAGGTCGTCAACTCAAGCCACGAGTTCGAGTACGCCAGGAGTTGAGCGCACCTCGTGCGGACGCAGCACTCGCACGCAAGTAAGCGTGTCGAGGTCCCAAACTCGTACAACGCCGCCCTGATGACCCGCAAACAGTGTGTTGTCCTTTGTGGCGAGCGCGAGGACGGCGTCGCAATCTTCGCCGGTGCTTGATAAAGTAGCGAGCGGGAGAAGGTCGGATGTGGTCGGGCGCCAAAGCTTGACTGATTCGTCGCCCGCTGGCGGAACAGCGCAGGAAGCCGTGTCAATCAGTGCATACAGGAAGAAAAGAAGGAAGACCGGTGCACAGCCAGACATCAAGACCGATCGATCGTTGCTCTTGCCGACGAGCAAGCAGTACTGCGGTGCAAGGGAGAAGATCAGTCCGGGTCGAGCAGCAGATTGAGAGGGAGCGCTTGCAACTCACGACGTATCCGAAGTGAGCGAACGGCGTGATGCACTCCGCCTGGAACTGCAACTCGACCGCCTGTCCCGCTCCGTTCCCCTGTCCCGCACCCGACTCATTCGGGGTCGCCGGCCTCGAATCCTTCAGGCTCTTTCCGAGCGTGTTCAAGCTGTCTCCACTGCCTCGCCGGCTGCCGAGCGCTCGAGCGCGGTTCTTGTCCGCCTGCGAGATCGAGTCGAAGAACTTGTTCGGGGCTTTGTAGATCGGCGGGGAGTGCGAGAGGGGCGAGGATGAGAAGTACGACTGCGAAGAGGCGTGCGAGTGAGGGTGGTGAGGGGACTGGACTGGCGACCGGTGCGAGGCGGAAGAGTCGTTTGCGGTCGACGGATGAGGCGCAGGAGGAAGGTCAACCCACTGCGCTCGAGCATTCGTCAGGCTTTTCTTCTCAAACTGTGTGATCCGCCGTCGTAGCAGCAGCGGACGAACCTGAATGCTCGTATCCTGGCAGCCGGCGTACAGCCGCGCGGTCCCTCTTCGCCTTCCGCTCGTGCCCGGCACTTCACGCCCTCGTCGATGCCCAGCATGCTCGTCATCATCGAGCAGGTCGCCCGCAACCCATGCGATCGAGAGGATGTCGCCGATGTTGTCGTGCGGCGGGTGGATGAGGTAGAGGAGCGAGAGCGTGCGGGTGTCCCACACTCGAACCGTTCCGTCGCCTGCAGGAGACACGTTAGCGTCAGTCGCTTGAAGGAGACCACGACTGTAGCTGGACTCTACCTGATGCGCTGATGAGCCAGCCATGGGTGGGCACGACCTGCAAAGCGAGCACGGCTCCTTCGTGGCCGGTCAGACGTGCCCGCAGCGAGAGCGTCTCGAGGTCCCAGACCTGTGAAAGATTGGAGTCAGCGAAGCGCACGGGCGACATGTCGAGTCTGGCACGCCTCGCGGGAAAGGGCGGCAAGCGCACTGCTTTCCTTCCCGCATGTTCTGGCACTGCAGACTCACATGAATGTCGCCGCCTTGACTTCCTCCGTATACCCGTCCCTCCCCTCCGTCCGTGCGCACGCGTGACCTATCCCCGTCCTTGCCCTCCTTCCCGTTTGCAGTCGTCCCGCTCCCAGCATCCGCCTCGCCCGCCTCGACCGCAATGCACAGAATACTCTCGCCGTCACTCGCACTGAGAGTCGAGAGCAGAACGGGCGGAGGAGTCGTCGACTGGGAGGATTCGGTCGGAGAAGATGCAGAAGCTCGGAGAGCTGGCGACGCTAGGACCGTTCGGGGCTCGCCATGGCGTGAGGGTGGCGTTGTCAGGTCGACTGGTCGTGTCGCGCTGAGTGCAGACGCTGGAGGAAGCGATTGATTCGGTCGGGAGAAGTCGAGGTGGGGAGAAGCAGAGTCGACGGGAACGGCGGCGGGATGGTTCGCAACCTGTTTGATGTGCTCGTGTGGCGTTTTGGGAGGATCCATCGAGGCAGATAAGCCGGTTCAAGCGGGGAGAGCGACGTGGACGAGGGCCAGAGAGGCGAGGTTCGCTCGTTGACTTTGTACGCTCGCGCTCGTCGCTCAGCTGGCTCGTGTGTCTGCTGCAGGGTCCTCTCTGATCTTTATCTTGCTTGTCTGTACCATAGCGCCGCTTCCCGGCTTGCTCCGTCACGCCCTCGTCCTCCGCCAAATCCTCATCACCTCGGAGTCCGTGGAGCACAACTACACCAGCGAGGACCGTGTGCAGGTGCCAGCAGCCTGAATGGATCGCGAACAGAAGCTGGGCAGCTCCCAAGCCCAGACGAATCGATGCGCACCGCCAGAAGCGACTTCTTCTTCTCGAGATTCCTGCCAGCGGCTGCACAACCGGAGTCAGCGAGAAATGCAGCGGCGCAAAGGCTGTGCAACTAGTTCTGCGGATGCTGGAGGACCAGAGGAGACCCGCTGGCTTGGCGCACTCCTTTCCGGTCACAGACCCTCCGTTCTCCTCCTCGGATCGTTCTTCCTTATCGTCATCGATGCTGAGCACGGTCGGCCTCTTCCTTCCTTCGCCTTCTTCCTTTGCGCGCTCTGCAAATTGCCTGTATCGCTCACACTTCCGGCCGAACGCCTCGACATGCCCACGCTGTTCCGCCGTCGTGCAGTCTCTTCGACCCGCCGCTCGCCTTATCACACCGACGATGAGTCCGACGCTCCGACTCACTCTGGCGCAGAAGACGAGCATGTCGTCCCTCCGTCGATGTCGTCTGCTCCTCGCTCGGCGTTGAGGACATCCACCACTCGGTCGTCGTCGCGCCCGAAGATGGTGCGCGTCGGCACGGATGGCTCGAACGAGATGAGTCGGGCCCGTGCACATGGTGCGTATGAGCGCTTCATCTCATCGTGAGTCTCGAGTACGCTGACTAACCTCGTACTTCGATATCGCAGCTCCAGGCAGCATGTCTGTGAGCACTTTGACCCCCTTATCCTGCTCGTGCGCACCCTCGGCTGACGATGTCCTATCGCAGCGCCGTGAGATCCGAGAGGAAGTAGAGGACATCAAGCGTCGCATCGCTTCGTTGGAGAGGGCGAGTGCGTCCCTCCGTCCCTCCCTCCGAGCGAGCGTCATCAAGCTGACTCTTTTCGCTCGCAGTTAAGAGGCGTGCGCTCGACCATTCGTTCCGACGCGTCCGAGGTACTGACTACACTTGCCTCTTCCTTCGCAGGCGAAAGCAGGATCGACGAACTCGATTCGCCCGCGAAGGATCCCGAGGGCCTCGTCCGCGCACAGTGGCGCCGCATGATGCCCAACCTCGCCGTCGGACGTGCGTCGTCTCTCTTCTCGATGATTGCGTTCATTCAGTTGACCCGAGGGACTCGCACAGACGCCTTCCTCCCTCGCAAGGAGAACGGCAACATCAAGAAGAGCTACCTCGCCCTCCTCGAATATCAGCCGCGGCACCCGAACTGGGTAGCGATGCAGCGGCAGAACCACGACGCCTGGGACTGGATGCGCGTGGATGCGGCGCGACTCGAATGGAAGTACTTGGGCGTCAAACCCGAGGAGGGCCACCTGCTCATGGACAGGTTCTTCGCCCTTGTATTTGCTATTGAGGCCAAGGTGCGTCTTCCGTCCTCTCTCTCGCTCGATCAACCGCTGACTTCTACTCACTGCAGGAGCGCAAGATCCACGAGCTCCAATCTCGCCTCGACGAGCTCGTCGGCGCTGGCCACATCCAGGCGGAGGAGCACGACCCGCTTCCTTACTACAGCGACAGCGACGGCGACTTCCGTCCGACCGTCGAACGTCCTTCCACGCCCGGCTTGACGAAGGAGCAGCGATCGATGACTCGTGGGTTCCGCGGGCACGGTCGCATCGCTGCGGACCAGATCAAGGAGGCGTTCCGTCGGCGCTCGCCCTTCGGGGATACCGACACGGAGGATGAGGACGAGGACGAGCGTCCAGTTGCGTCGTCGAGTCGGGCGCAGCGCGAGTTGGGCAGGATGGGCTTCAGGGCTGCGCGGCGGTATTCGTTCTCGAGGGAGGCGTTCTAGGCGCGTATACACACACTCATACCCATCGACTCATAGACTGTGCAGCTTCCTTCGCTTCAAGCAATACATCATCCGTTCGCACTCGTTCTTCGCTTCGTCTCCTCGTCCTCGCTTTACGCTGCTTTCGCTTTTCGCTCGGCCGCGTCTATCATACTCAACAATGCAGCTTGTCGCGACACACCCGGCGCTGCTTGCGGACCATGGCTCGACATTCACAAGGGAAAAGAACCGCTTCTTCGTTCGTGCTGCCTTGATCCCGATGTCGATAACACCCCACGACCTCTCTACATGTTATCCACCACGACAGACGCACTCTAGACGTACTCCTCGCCAAAGTAGCGCTTCGCACGCCTATACCCTCCCTCACCCGCTGCGCCCTTCGCAAGCGAGTAGGTCTGACTCTTCTTCTTGTTCTTGAACCACGACATCTTCCGGGTTCTGCGCGGACTCTCTGGGTTCGAGTCGTCCTTGGGAGGCGGAGTCGGCGCCCGGTCTACAGGCGGAGTGGGCAGGTGCACGAGCGGGAGCGATTCGTCTTGCCTAGCCCGGTGTTGCGCTGATGGAGTGCGCGCCTCCTGGTACTGAAGCTCCTCGTATTCACTTTCCTGGGCGCTCGCGAGGGTCAGTACGATCAGGCGGCGGTACAGAGAACGGAACGAAGACGCACAAGAATTGCGATCTTCGCGTTCAGTCTGCTCCTCTGCTTGTCCGTGAGGACGTGGCAGTACTCAAGGAGGTGGCGTACTGCTCAAGGGAAAGCGTTAGCGTTCGCAAGCGACAGGATTCATCGCTACGAAGCGGGAGGAGGGGACCAGCGCACTTTCTTCGACTGCGACCCGAAGTAAGTCAGTCAGCCCCTTCGTTCGCCTGCTCCTTTTAATCAACGTGGACCGTCATACGCACTCCGGTGGCTGACAGCTGCGGCGGTGGTGAGGGAGTCGACTTTGGCGAGCCTGGCAGCCCACCCCGAGGCCTCCTTCTCGTCGAAGTTCCCGATGGTGACGCTCGAGTAGTTGAGAAAGTTGTCCCAGAAGCTGGAGCCGCTTGGCATCCTAAGTGTAGCAAGGGCGCGAGCCAAAGACGAGGAGCAGTGAAGGAAGAGACAGAGGCAAGACAGAGGGGAGGAAGAACTGATAGAACTGGGTCGAGCTGACCCTCGGGCAATCCGCGGAGTCGCAGCACGTGGGAAGACCGCAGGTCAAAGCGGCGGGACGACGCTGAGGAAGGGGCGAGAGGGAGAAGCGCGACTTGGGAAGGTCGACCTTGAGTACGCCGCCTCGACAGCTGCCTGGCTCTCCCGCCGTCGCCAGCAGCTTTCCAACGTCTGAAGAACGACGGCCAGGCTTGCACGGTGACGCTGAGAGGCGACGAACGCGTGGAGAATCCGCGGACAGACTTCGTCCTCCTCGTCAACCGTTCTCTCGCACGCGCTGGTCTCTCGCCGCTCAGGTGCACCCTGCGACGCTATCTCTCCCATCGCTCGCCCTCGTACACCGCAACCAGACATGTCCGTCGTCGTATCAAGCGGAATTCCCCCTTACTCTCGCATAGCGTGATCGCTTGCCGCTTTCTCTTCCCTCGCCTGCCACCACGAACGCTTCCTTTGCTGTTGCGCGACCTGGACTGTGCTAAGGGATCCTTGCGCAACCGCGACACCGTCCGCCACGCCCGCCCCAGCGACCACCAACTTCCGCCAACTCGGAAGCGGTGCGCTTTCGCTCGCGACTGTGACACCACATCCGGGAAGCGTGGGACGGCTTGAAGTAGATACAGGGTGCGTACATAACTTTCTGTCCGGGTGAACGCGCTTCCGACGCGATGAGGCGGGCTGGAGGGCGCATTCGGGGGACTTGCGGCGAATGAGGCTTATCTCGCAGCGGGACAGGCGGCGGCGAGGCTGGTTGGGCGGTAGGGAGCTCAAGCTAGAGGCACTCATTGGGCTGGTCTACTTGTGCGGTCGTTGGAGTCCACACACCCATCGCTCGCTTCCTCTTCCTCAACCGCCGAATGTCGCCATCGCTCGCCCGCTGACCCTTTCTCTCGCTCTTTCTACAGCTCGAGCGACAAGCCATGCCTTCATTTCCCGAACCAGAACCCGGCGCGTCGCTCCTCCTCGCCTTCACTCCCGCCGCTCGTCCACCCTTCTCCTCTCGACCACAATCGCTTCTCCTCCTCGGCCCAACCCGTCTTTCCGCTCTTCGCGCATTCGCAGCGCTCGAAGCCGGATATCGCGTGATCGTCGGGGGACCGGCGCCAGAAAAGGACGAAGTGGGACGATGGGACGCCGAGCTGCAGTTCCGCCTCGAGCGGAAAGAGATTGAACGAGTTGACTGGCCACTGGGGGAGGAGGCGGATGCACAGGAGGACGCATGGTGGGACTGGTTCGACGCGGCGGAGCGGAAGGGAGACCTGGATGGCGTACGGATGATCGTCCTCTCCGACACGATCGTCTCGCACTCGTCGTCCTCCGTACGACGACGGACGCTCGCCTCGGCGCGAGCATTCCGCGCTGAGGCAGAGCGGAGACGCTTCTTTGTCAACGTCGCCGACTGCCCCGACTTGTCCGACTTTGGCTGGGCTGTCTCGCACCGATTCGACCTCATCCCTCCTTCCGCTCCTTCGAGCGAGCCGACTCCCCGCCGCAAATCACCCCTTCAGCTCGCCCTCACAACGAACACCTCTGCATGCCGACTCGCTACTCGACTGCGGCGCGAGATCGTTGCGTCGCTGCCCAAGTCGGCGGGAGCGGCAGTCGAGGCGGTCGGCCGTCTGCGAGAGGAACTGAAGGCGCAGGTCAAAGCTGCTCAGGAGGATGCGCAGGACGGAGAGGACGACTCGGAGGAGACGCAGGGCGTCGGGTTGAATAGGCCGGTCGAGCAGCTCACGAGGGCGAAGAGCCAGGCGCTCGATGAGCAGCAGCGGTGCGTCACTTTCGTGCTGTTCTTCCTCTTCGCTCGCTCACTCGTTCCATGCCAGGCTACCAAACGGCGAATCGAGCTGGACCGGCGCGTCCGCCCAGCTAACCCGAATGCGTTACGTCTCCCAGCTGTCCGAGTACTGGCCGCTCGACCGGCTTGCGACGGTCTCCCTCGCATCGCTTTCGGCGCCCTCCACTCCTCTAGCACCTCTCTCACCCTCTCTCAAGCCCGCATACCACGACCTGGATCCTGCCTCCGAACCCACCGACCTCGCGCTCTCGCCCCCCTCGCCGCGCCAGAAAGGCCGCATCTTCCTCCTCGGCACTGGCCCCGGCAATCCTCTACTCCTCACCCGCGTCGCTCATCTCCTCCTCACCACCTCCGACCCATCTTCACCCTTCTACGTCGACCTCTTCCTCTCCGACAAACTCGTCCCGCCGCAGATCCTCGCCCTCATCCCGCCTAAACGACGCGAAGGAGTCGTCATCGCCCGCAAATACCCTGGCAACGCCGAAGCAGCGCAGGAGGAGCTGATGGCGCTTGCGATTGAGGCGGCAGAGAAGGGCAAGACGGTCTTGCGGTTGAAGCAGGGCGACCCGTTCTTGTACGGTCGAGGAGGAGAAGAGGTTTTGCGATTCCGAGCGGTCGCGGGCATCGAGTCAGTCGTCCTGCCCGGCTTGTCGTCGTCGCTGGCCGGTCCGACACTCGCCGGCATTCCCGTCACGCAGCGAGGAGTCGCAGAGAGCGTCGTCGTCTGCACTGGCGTCGGACGAGGAGGACGAGACGTTGCACCTGCGCCTTACGAGCGGGGCAAGACGCTCTGCGTCCTGATGGGCGTCGCCCGCCTCTCCTCCCTCGTCAAGGCGCTCATGAGCCACCCGACTTCGCCTTACCCGCCTCACCTTCCGATCGCTCTCGTCGAGCGCGCCTCTTCGCCTGATCAGCGCGTCGTAGCCAGCACGATCGACCGCCTCGCCTCTGTCCTCGAGACGCTTCCGCCGCATCGTCCGCCCGGCATGATCGTCGTCGGCTGGGCCGTCCTCTGCCTCGAGGGCGAGGGCGACATGGGCATTCTTGATGATCCTCAGGACGAGGGGCGGGACGAGCGGGACAGGCGACGCGTGCAGAACTGGCTCGGCGACATCGGCTACAAGGTGCGGGAAGGGTTGAGCGAGGGGTGGATGAGCCTGGTTGGCGGGCTCGAGGCGGAGGGGGAGCAGGTTTCAGCGGAGTAGTCTCGTTATCTTGGGTTGCTTGGTCTCTCGCATCGCAGCATTACTCTCTCGTCAGGATCGTGGGAGCGGGCTAAGTTGCGAGGCGAACGAAAGGATGCGAGCACGAGTAGAAACAACGAAAGGAGGAACAAATCTAGGCTACGATGCGGGAAGGAGAAGCATTAAAGTCGTGATAGTCAGTGCGTGAAAAGCGAGAGGAAGAGAGCCTTCGCTTTGCCGGCAAAGGTGAGTGTGCAGGGAAGGATGGCCGAGGCGACGAGCGTGTGCGGCTGGAGGGACGGGTTGTCGGAGGTGTCGCGGCCCTGCAGGATGAAGTTCAGCGACTGACGCGAATGAGGCAAGGATGAGCACTCACCGAGGGTGCCCAGACGAATCCTCCGAGGAGCGTGAGATAGGCGAAGCAGAGGAGCGAGCCGCGGAAGTAGGTCGAGCGCGCCTCGATGTAGACGTAGGTGAGGAGGAAGATTGAAAAGATGATGGCGATGGCGTCCCAGCGCGGGAAGACAAGGCTGCAGCGACGAGTAGTGGTCAGCGAAGTCTCGAAGTTGCGCCTGAAGGTCCACGCACGTGAATGCACGGTGCGCCATCGTCTCCTTGCCGATGCCGTACCAGGCCGTGAAGGCGAGCATGGCAGGGATCTGGATGAGGCAGACTTGGAGGGCGTAGGCGGAACCGATCTCCATCCTGCCAGGCGTGCACATCAGCTTGAGCGATTCGAACGAGACTCGACGAACGCACGACAGGGCAATGTTGCCGTTGAGCGCGAAGGAGATGGCGTTCATGAACTCGGTCGTGTTGGGGACGAGGGCGAAGAGCGTGATGCCGAGCAGCTTCTCAGGGATTGCGAAGCCGTCGAGGACGACGTCGACCACGTCGACCAGGATCTCTGCAGACGGCGGGTGAGTCAGGGAGGAGACGGAGAGTGGTCCGAACGTGACGCACCCGCGATAATGGCGTAGAGAACGGTGCATGCCAGCAGGACCGTCGCACTCTTCGTCCGGCTCCAGTTCGGCGCATCGTGACCTCCATGTCCACCTGCTTCCTCCTCCTTGCCGTGCTGAGGCGCCGAGACTTCGCGCATATGCGACGAGGCGCGGTGCAATTGCGCTGCGCCGGCGTGAGGGCGAAGAGCGGGAGCAGCGGAAGCAACGATCTCGAAGGCGCGGCTGAACTCGTCGGCGGTCAGGCCGTGCGGAAGCTGGACCGACTCAAAGTGCTGCTGTTGCGAGTGTTCCGGGCGGTGCGCCGATTGAGGAGCTGATCCATCGGGCTTGAGTCCCGGCGTCTGCGGCGGCATCTCAAGCGAAGCTGGCGCGAGGAAAGGCGTCTGGAGCGGCGACTTGCCCATGGCGGACGGGCGGCGCTTGACTTGCTGGATGAGGTTGGCGGGGACGAGGCGCTGGTAGATTGAGCGGCGGTCGGCGAGACTCGCGTGCTGGGCGCCAGAGAGCGGGCGCGCTGCGCCGTGTTCGTGCGCCGGCTGCGCATTCTGCCAAATCTGCGAGGCGTGCGTTTTGAGCGAGAACCAGAGGCCGATCAGGTAGGACTGCGGGGCGGAAGAGTCAGCTTCACGAGGGAGCGAGGATCAGGGCGGACTCACGAGGACGAGGATGATGGCGCAGTAGTACGAGAGCTGGACGACGGTCGTGCGGTAGAAGGGGTCGTCGGCAGGGCTGACGTGCTCGTAGTAGCAGGTCTTGCACGATGCGGCGCCGGCCTTGCGCGAGAGCGGGTCGCAGTCGGTGCAGGTGAGCTGGAACTGCGCGAGGGGGAAGAAGATGAGCGAGAGAACATCGGTGAGGAGGATCCGGGCGACGCACCGATCCGTAGATCTCGTAGAACAGCGTTGGCGTGAGCGTCCCGATGACGGCCATGATGAGCATCGTGCTGGTGACGCCCGCGCTCCTCGCGTTGAACCGCTGCTCCTTGCGCTTCGCCGCTCCGCCAACCATCGACATGCCCGGCATGAGGAGGACGCCGGCGAGGATGCTGCCAACGATTGATCCCTCGACGAGCTCACCCTTGGCCTGCGTGAGCGCGATGCTGTACAGCACGATCTCGATGACGCTGCCGAACGAGGCGTTGATGACGGCACCGACGCCGATCGAGCTCTGTGCCGAAATGGACGCGACGGCCATGCCGATGAAGTACGAGAGCGGGATGACCGAGAGGAGGGCGGAGACGAAGACGAACGCTTGGCTCGAGATCAAGCGCAAGACGCCGCCTCCGCCGGTCGGGTAGTGTCGCTCGACGTACGGCGCGACGAGGAAGAAGTCGACGATCGCAAGGAAGACGAGGGCGAGCAGGTTAACGAACCAGACGTTGACGCCGTCGACCGTGTACTTGTAGTACTCGAGACCGGCGGCGCGGTACGTGCAGAGGAGGACCGTCGGGTGCGGGCCGCGGAGACGACCCTTGCGGCGGTCGGCGACGAGCGATTGACGAGGCTGCGGAGGAGCGGGCTGGCCGGCGCGGAGAGGGTAGACGACCGAAGTCGCGTCCTGCTGCTGGTGCGTCGGATCGTCGGCGTGCACATCGGGCGCCTCGACGTCCGTCGCGAGGTCCTGGACGACCGGCTGGTAGTCGGGCGGGGAGCGGAAGTACAGGGAGAGCGGCTCGTTGTTGAGGTGGCGGAGGAGAACCCACAGCAGTTTCGCCATTGGAATCGAAAAGACGCCGCCCCAGCATGCGAGTGCGACGAGTGCGAGCACGGGCGCGATGACGAGGTAGAACCCGACCCAGTACATGATGCGGCCCAGGGCGCGGAGGCGGAACCCGTGTGCCGAGTCGCCATCTTTGCTGAAGTCGTGAGGTGCAACGCTGCGAATGCGCGGCACCGTGTCGCCGGTGATCGTCTCCTCACTCGAGGACCTGTGCGCTTTGTCGCTGCGGTCGTGGTGGCCGTGTCCGAGCGATCCGTAGATGCGGTTCTGCTGAGGCGTGCGGTCGAGCAGCGAGCTGTGCTCGTCGGGAACGCGGAGGCTGCTCTCGCTCGGTTTCGGGCGGACGGTGCGGTCGCTGCGACGGACGGGCTCGTCGGGGAGGACGTCGAATGTGGCGGCTCGGATGGGCGGGCGGCGAGGGGAAGAGACGGTGGACGAGATCGTTCCGCCTTGACCGATCGTCCCGCTGCGGCCTCGCCTGCCGAAGCGTTCGGCGTTGTCCTCCTCGTCCGAAATGTCGCCCGAGCGGACGCCCTGCCCGCCGTCGGGAGCGGCATCGTCCGACTTGATCCCGTCGTCAAGCTCCTCGACCCATCCTTCGACGTACTTTCCGAACGGCCAGAAGAGGTACGTCCCCAGCTCCCACACAACACGGCCGTACTTGGCGCCGCCGAACGGCGTGATGAAGAGGATGGCGCTGACGACACCGCACAGGATGAAGAGCCAGACGCCGAATGAGAGCGTCCAGATGACGTTCGAGGGGAGGAGGTGGTGCAGGGCGGTTGAAGAGGGCGCGGCGTGCAAGGCGGCGTCAGCGTGTCGTGCGATCGAGCGGGACTTCTTGTACAGCGCCGGCTTCCAGATCGGAAGGCCGAACGGGTGCTCGACGTTGATGGCCTGCGTGCGAGACCTTGTCAGCAGGAAGCGAGAGAAGGCGAGCGAGCGCACGCACATCCTGCCTGTCCTTCAAAGTGTACTCGACTTCTCCCTCGTCGTCGGTGTCGTTTCCTGCGTCATGCTCGCCGTCCGCTCCCCCGTCTCGCCAGTCCTCCATTCTCGGCTCGTCACCGTCGACTCCCTCTTCCTCGTCCGCCTCGACGATGCTCCGTGCGGGTCCTTCAGTGTCGCTTCCGGCGCCAGCTTGCGAAGAAGCTGAGGCGGAAGAAACGAAACTCGTACCGCGCTGGCCGAGCGAAGGGCGGGGAATGTGAGGGTAGGCGTGGTGGTGCTGGTGATGAGGAGGAAGGCCGAGAGGAGACCAAGGAGGCGCGGCGGAGGGAAAGGCGGGCGAGCGAGGTGCGGCGAGATCCGAGAAGGCTTCCGAGCGAGCGAGAGACATCTCGCGACCGTGCGGACCTGGCGTGTTCGGGTTCGAGGGGTAGCCGAGGCCGAGCGAGTCGGAGACATCGCCTGCCTGCGAAGACATGTTCGTGTAGGCCGAGATCCGTCGCTGCGAGTCCTCCTTCATGCGCTGGGCGAGGGCGACTTTGCGGGCCTCCTGTGAATCGCAGCGTCAGTGAGGAAGCTGAGAGCGGAGTAATCGCGGCCACGCACCTTGCGCTCCTTCCACCGCTTCCTGACGAGCTCTTCGCCGCGATCCCTCGTCACGACCTCGTCATCATCGCTTCCCGCCGCGCTCTGCACACCTCGCCTCGTCCTTCTCCTCCTCTCGCCGTCGTCACTGTCCGCATCTGACCCGCTTGATCCTCCGCGAGACGAGGATGCCGCCGAGTGTTGGCCGGTTCGAGAGACGGAGCGGCGCGGGTTGGCGGACCCAGAGGCCGGTTGACGAGAACGAGAGTGCGATGCGGATGTGGGGACGGAGGGGACGACGGAGAGGCGAGCCGAGGATTGTGGGTGGTAGAGCGACTGTCGAGGGGGAGGAGCGGTAGCGGGAACTGACGAGGCGTTCGAGACGGAGGTGTTGACGCTGATGCTTCGTCGAGCCGCATTAGAGGTGCTGGGAACCGCACCACTTGGAGGACGTGTTCGCGCGCCCGTGGCCGAAGCACTCGGTCGTCTCGCACCGGACGCTCCGCCCTGCATCGGCGTGAAGAAGCGGTCTTCTTCCTCATCGTGCATCTCCTCGCCCGCGGTACCGTACGCCGAAGGCTCCTCCTCGTGAAGGATGGCGTCACTCGCGCTCAGGTCTCGTCTGGCGGGCGAGCTGAACGAGGACGAGGCTGCTGTCGTGCTGGAATGCGTGCGAGGGCGAGGTGGCGGGGTCTGCGTGTGAGCCGGAGGCTGCGGAGACTTGGCTGCGATGGCGGCGTATGAGGGGACTGGCTTGGAAGCGGGAGGCGTGCGGGAGAGTTGCGAGGGTTGCGGAGTGGGAGTCGTAGCGAGCTCTTCGTGGGTCGCCGGTTCGGGAGTTGCTACAGGAGTCGTGTCGGCCTGCGCGACAGGCGCCGCGGTCGAAGGCCCTGCGATCGTGTCGCTCGAGCTGGTGGATTCAGAGGAAGAATCGCCGGCGGAAGAGGACGGGCGAGGCGGGTCGTCCATCGCGGCGGTCGTCTCGAGTGGCTGCGGGTGGGTCGAAGTAAGGGATCAGCTTCTGTCTGCACACCGCAGACCAGCCCTGTGCGCGATGCAGACGCAAGCACCTCGTCCTCGTCCTCGGTCAACGAGGAGGTGCGGGAACTCGCCCGCTCGATCCGATGATCTCGTAACCTTCCCAGCACCCTCTCCCGCAGTACTGGTGCACTACTCTGTGCCCCTCGACCCGCACGACGCGCCCGCCGCCGTTGTTGACATCTCGAGCCTCTCCTCCCCACTTGTCGAGGACCCGGGACCGCGAACATCGGCGAGCGAGCAAGCGAGAGACCGCGCAGATAGAGAGACGCACCGTTGCTGCCGCTGTGGCCTACTCGTCCAACCGCTGCTGCCGTGCGAGGTGGTGAGGCGAGTTGTTCGGATGCTCGAGGACGGCGGGAAGCGAGAAGGCGAGAAGAGGCGGCGCGGGCGCGTGTGTGGGCTTCTCCCGGCGCAGTCGAAGGTTTGGAAGCGGATGCAGCCGAGCAACAAGCCTCGCAGCGGATGTCGAGCGTGTGGTCGAGGACAAGAAGCGAAGCTCCTCTCCTTCGGGGAGCACGACGGCGACGAGGTCATCTTTCGCGAAGATCAAGAGGCGAGGCAGTGTGTATCGAGTGTAATGCAACAGGAGTACCCGCGAGTCGTACAAGGCGGATGCCGCAACTTGACCCTCCTCCTCACGCCCATGCGTGCGACATGAGCCGCTGCGTCGCGACCAAGCTCTGGTACTTGACATCCGGGTCGGCGTGCGTCATCAGCTCCATCACGCGACCCTTGGCACCGAGGTCCTCGATGGCCCTGCGGGTGTGTGGAGTGGGAGGAGAGGTGGATTGTGCGAAGGCGAAGGTGGGTCGGCGGTGAGCGTAGCGACGAGGTCAAAGGTGAAGGCGAGAGAGGGCGAAATAGTGCAGTGAAGGGAGAGGGGGATGGAGAGAGTAAAGAGGAAGATCGTCAGCTCAGTCCAAGGAGATCCTCGAGGAAGCCAAGTTCGTCCCCCGAATCTGCGTGCGCCGGCCAGCGAGAGATCCGTACGCACTTCTTCCCGTTCTCGTGGTACTTGACGAACTGCGCGATGTCGTTCGCCGCGACCGCAAGCGTGAGTGCCTCAGTTGACGAGATGAGCAGATTGACGAGAACTCTGCGGAGTTCCGTTAGGGCGTCAGTTCCGGCGGACGGACGGGAAATGAGCGCAGGACGCACTTGAGCTGCTCGCGATCTCGGTCCGTCAGCTTCAGCGCGTTGTCTCGCCAGAAGTCGTCGTTCGTGTGCGGCGGCGACCACGTCAAGTGTCCCGTCGCGAGTTCCGACTTGTACTCGTCCCAGGTGCTGCGTTGCGTCGTAAGCGTTAGCGTTCAGGTACATCCCTCCGGTGAGGAAATTGCACGCACGTCAATCCCTCGAAACTCCTCTTCAGCTCGTCGACCAAAAAATCGACATCCTCCTTGATGTCCTCATCGCCAAACTTGCGTCCCTGGAGCGTCTGCAGCCAGGGAAGGACCTTGACCGTCAACATCGCTGCGAGGTTCTGCTTCGGCGCCTTGGTGATGAGGTTGCGGAAAGTCGATACGACGATGCGGATGATCTTTTCCTTGATCGCTTGTTTCGCGAGGTCGAGGAGGAGCGGCACGACGTTGTAGCGGCTGCGCAGTGTCAAGAGTAAGCTCGAGGTGCGCGGTCGTCGGGAGGAAGGGGCAAACTCACGCATTGATCTGCTCCGCGACAGTCTGGTCGAACGAGAGGAGCCAGAAGCAGAAGGCGAGCTGGTACTGCATCTGCGGCGACGGATGCGCCCGCAGGAGCTGGACGAGTCTGCGTTACGAGCGTCGAGGATCAGCCATCAAGTCCGAAGGTGAAAAAACGGGAAACTCGAACGCACCCCTCGATCACCTTCGACGCGTTCGCGTCACCCTCGCCTGCGTCCCACGACATCTCCCGTGCTTTCGCAACCCGCAAGACCGACTCGAGGCATTGCACGGCGACATCTTGCCCTTCCGGATCGTTTGGTGATCCTGCGAGGTCATCGTGATCTGCGTTAGTGAGCTGGCAAGCAACCTGACCGCGAAGACGTAGACGCCGGGTCGACACGAGGCGGTTGAGTGGGACTGCCGCGACTCACGGACGAGGTTGGCGAGATGCTGCAGGACCTTTGCGACGACCTGATCTGACGGTTGTGGGTCGTACGGGAGGATGGTCGAGACGATCGCCGAGCTCTTCAGGCGCACAAAGTCGTCTTGCGAGTCGAGAAGTCTGCGCGGGAGCGAATTGGTGAGCTGGCAAGCAGTGCGAGAGGACGGGCGCGCAACGAACTTGAGGAGGGAGGGGTAGGGCGTTTCGGCGGTGCCGTCGAAGAAGAGGGAGATTCGTTCGTCTCGGTCTGTGCGAGGAGAGTGTCAAGGGTGCGGCTCAGACGATGCCTCCCACACGAATCTCGCAACAGAGACGATCCGGCGCACGCACCTGCGATGAAATCGCCAACGAGGACAAGGATGAACTGGAGTGTGTCGTTGCGCGACAGCTTGTTCAGTAGCCGCACGTACAACGCGGCGTACGTCTCCCCTTCCTGCCGTTCGTCGCAAGGTCAGCTCGCTTTCAGGCGTGAGGAGGAGAACAACGACGCACCGCATCGAGGATGAACTCGGCCTTATCCCTGCTGCTCGCTACGCGCTGCACGAGCTTGACGTCGTCCACATCCAGCAAGCCAGCGCGTTGGTAGCCCTGTGCGCCGTTCGAGTGATGACGATGGGTCAGTTCGCTCGCGAGGCAACAAGCGGGTCTGGGAGCGACGCACGTCCCATGGAATCGCCTTTGAGCGAATCTTGAGCGATCTGTCGCTCAGGAAAGTGTTGGCGACGAGCGACATGAGCCCGCGAACGTCGAGGTCGGTGCGAGACGGTGGGGGTGCGCTCGTTCGAGGCGGCGAGAGCGTGGGTGGGTGCGCCGGGTGCTTGTAGCGGTTGTGAGGGTGTCTGCTGTCGTCACAAGCGGGTCCTTGAGCGGTGGCAGCGGTGTGGTCCTCGTCCAACCTGGTTCCCGTCTCTCCCTCGCGCCGTCACCTCGCTCGACGCTGTTCTGGCTGAATTGGCTGCTCTGTAGCACGCGAGTACACCGCTGAGCTCGCTGCGCCACTCGACGGCTCTCCCATCGCCTGTCACCGCGTCTTTCTCCTCGCTCGTTTCCTTCCCTCCGCAACTCCCGGCACGACCCGCGCGCGGAGGCAGTAGGTTTGGAGGGAAACGCCGTGGCGAGTCAAGACGCTGGTCAAGCGAGATGGGCGCTTCGCGGTGCGTCAGAGATTCGGAGCCAGCGTGTAGCTTTCACCCTGGCCGAGTTGATTCTTCCCTTCACCTCGTTACCTCTCCCACTTCCGCCTGACCGACACGCTTGTATACCTCAACGCTTCACACCGCCATGCATCCTCCCGCCCTCGTGCCGGTTTCGCAGCTTGGCACGGGTGCTCGACGAGGTTCTTTCGCTGGCCGTTCTTCCCGCATTCTATACGATTCGGGCGGAGGGAGACAGTTCTCTGTCTCGAAACAGGCTGGCGCTGCTGGAGGCGTCCGTAGCGGCTCGGCTAGCAGTCGGGAGCTTGTCCCGCGCGTCATTCTGCGAGCTCTCACTTTGACTGGCGTTCCTCTCCTTTTCCGCCGGTACCTTAGGGTTAGGGTTAGGGTTAGGGT